>NC_026479.1:665264-782687 GCF_000328475.2 Mycosarcoma maydis
GATGAGGGCGGAACCGCTGCGGACGATCCAGATGCAGAAGGCACATCATTTGGATTGGCGAGACAAAGTCGTTCCCATCGCTCCTTCCAGCGCTCGTTGGTCAGCTCCAAGACGATGAGATCGTAGCCCTGCGAACGCGAGAGGGCGAGTGTCTTTTGCGCTGGGCTGAGGCCGTTGAGTGCGGCTGCTGTGGTGGCGTCAAAGTCGGCGGTTAGTCCGAGTGCGACGGGCGCAGGTCCTGTGGCTGTGTTGAGAGCATTGGCGTGGGATGCTTCGGGAAGCGTGGGAAGCGCCTGAACGTTCTGCTGAATATGCGAACGTCGATTCGGATTGCCCGATAAGGGTGCGGCTTGTGCCCAGCTGACCTGATCCACCGCCGAAGTGGGCACATGCAATGCGACCGAAAGAGCCGGTCGGGCAGTGCTTTCGCTTCCGTTGGTCTGTAAGGTGGCCTCCACCGCTGCCATGCTGGAAGACGGCATGGTGAAGGAATTGGAGATCGGACAGACCGATGGGATGATGATGCTGCAGGTGATTAGTGACGATGTTGATAGTCGGGAAGATACTCTGTCTGTTTATGGAAGCAGAGTGAACGAGCGTGAAGCCAGCGGGTGGTCAAGAGTTCGCTTTGCGAGCTAACTCAGTTTAGCTTGTAGTTCAGCCTTTCGTGTTTGCTACTGCGAGGTAAGTTACTGTATGCTGCTGCCGAATAATCGGCTGTAAGGGTGTCGCAAATCACGAATGGCCAGCGAAGCGTGAAGAGATGAAAAAGCCAATTTGCGATTCGTGATTGTCTCCGAGACCAACACCTGGTAAAAACAAAACTTGGTAAAAACAAAACTTGAACATGTGCACGGTGTGTTCACGGTTCACGATTGGCTCCAAACGCGCAACTGCTGTGTCACGCGGTGTGCTCGTCGCCAGGAATGCAAATCGAAAAGCTCTAGGAAAACACTCACGACCTGAAAAAGGCCAAAAAAAACAATCACGGATCGGGGGGGGGGGGGGGTATCGTGTGTAATTTGACCCACATCCCGATTTGCATGGCTCAAACACAGGCGAACATTTAAGACCACATTCACGCTCATCATCCTTTCATCCTTGTCATCGCCCTTCATTCAAATTCTTCGCGTGCTTGGCTTTGCGGAAGAGGCAAGCAAAGAAGCATTCAATCACAAGTGCTGACGACTCCAGAGAGTCAAAGGCAGCCAGAGAGCGAGGAAGAGCTCTAGCAGTCTTCAATGCCGCCAACACGGATTTAATCGCCTTTCAGCAGCTCCAGTGCTGCGAGGGTCATCGCAACACTCACGCCGGCCAATAAAACAAGGACATCGGCTCATAAAAGCAGCACATTCACGAGACCTACGAATAGGACGTTTCGAATACGCACAACATGTCGAGCTACGCCAAGCTCAAGGAGATGGCCCTCAAGAAGGCGGAGGAGGAGCAAGCAGCTCTCAATAGGGAACGTGAGCGGAGAGAGCGTGAAGTAGCTGCCAAATTGGCCGAAAGAGAAGCTAGAGAAAGAGAACAGAAGGATCGCGAGCGAAAGATTCTCCTTCAGCGCATGACCCGCCAAAAGGAGGAAGAGGCGCGCGAAAAGATGCAAAAGGAGCGCGCTGTTAAGCTCGAACAGGAAAAGGTAGCAGACGAAGAGAATGCAGCACGTCCATCATCAGTACCATCATTAAGACAAGGTCTGTCCAGCTCGGCAAGAACTGCCTCTGTCAAGGCATCATGTTCTACTCAAAAGGTTGATCTCTCTCATCGGCTCAAAGCCAAGCCAAGCAACGGCAATGCGACCAGAAGGAAACGCAAGGTTGAAGAAGACGATTTTGTAGGGAATCGCTTGGACAAGATAGGTGGAAGCAAAGCAGAGCTCACATCGTCATTTGCGGGCTCAAGTACTCCAAAGCGAAAGGCTACTCCAATGACGCGGGAGGAGAAGCAAGCCATCAAGCGGGCTAGGGAGTTCGGCTCTCTTCCAAAGCTGCCACCCATCGCACGTATCAGCTCGAACTCGGTTTCGGCGAGGTTCAGTCCAAGTGTCGGCGCCGGTGACGTTGAAAGGACAAACAGACCTTCGGCCCGCTCGCAACTTGCCAAGGACAACGGTTTGGTGGCTTTGGGTACAAAGAAGCGAGATCACCGCTCGATCGACGAGATTGAACGTGATCTTCGAAAAGTCAAGGAGGCCAGAGGGAATGGCAGGAGGGAAGCTCCCTCACAGGCCGAGCTTGAGCGTGAAGCTGCTTTAGCTCGAAGGCAAAAGGCAATGGAAGAGAAGCGTAAGAGTGACCTCGAGGCTAGGGAATTGGCATCCCGGCGTAAATTAGATGGCAGTGGCGACGACTCCAAAGATGATCTGTTTGGGTCTGATGACGATGGTAACGAAGCCGAAGCTTCCAAACGTCGCAAGATGCCACCCTCAAAGGACAAGAGTCAGGCTGCTACCGCGAATGGCTCACACAGTGGCTCGGCAAGTACGAGCCGTTTCGTAACTGCACCACAGTCGAGGGAGGTAAAGCCTATTGCTGCACGTGCTCCCGGCGGCATTAACCCTGCCGATTTCCTACCTGGTGCTCCTCTTCGACCCGAAGCTATGGCGCGACTCAGCCAGAAGGCGCGGACGAAAACCGAATTGGCTTCAGCGTCGCGTGTCAAATCACCCGAATCGGACTCCCGCTCTAAGCCCAAACGGACCGTATCTGAATCCGACTCGAAGTCGTCTCCTGCACCAGCCCTCACATCTTTCTCGGCTGGCCCGCCGAGAAGAGAAACTGCGCGAGAACGCTTTATTAGAGAGCAAGAGGAGAAGAAGAAATTGGCTGCAGGACGTTCCGATGATGGTGGGCGCAAGGCAGAAGGACGATCGTCTCGCTCAGACGAGTACGCCAGCGAAGAGGACAACTATTCGGACGAGTACGACAGCGACGGCATCGATGACGACGACGATGGGGCCGAGGGCGAAGGAGGTCAGAGCTATCGCGATGAGATTTGGAAGTTGTTTGGCAAGGATCGCAAGAAATACGCTAGCCGAGTGGTGGACAGCGATGACGACATGGAGGCGGACGCAGCATCGGTGTTGCAAGAAGAATTGAGAAGTTCAAAGCAGGCGCGCGAAGAAGACCTGCGAGAAGAGCTGTTGGAGAAGCAGCGCGAACGCGAGAAGCTACTTCGCAAGCAGGCATTGAAGCGGGGTGCAGGGCGCTGAACAAGCCCAACGGTCGGGGCTGACCAACTGCGTTGCTTCCTGACCTCCATATGGCTCGACTCGAACGATTCATCCCAGATGTCCAAATACCCTTCTCGCTGTGTCTCTCGGTTTGCACAAGTTCGAGCAATAGAAAGGATAGTATCAATATACATATTGAACTTGTAGTGTACAGATAGCCCGTGTGGGTCGAGTTGATGAGACGCTGTTAAAGTGCCAACAAGGGATGATGCTGGAGCTGTTACTGAAGCTGCAGAACCCAAGCGCTGGCGGGCTGAATCCTGCGGTAGTAGTTGTCTATTGTTTCTGCGACTCGGAAACCGAACTTCTCATAAAAGGCCTTGGCCTCATCATTGGACGTCTGCACATGAAGGTAGATGGACTCTACCTTGACGGTCTTCTTGATGAGCTCGGGTTTGGTCTCCTTGCCATTCTTATCCTTTTTGGGTTTGGGAGTGGGGGCATCCTTGTCGATGATTTGGATCTCTTTGCCTGGACTGACGTGGTCGAGGATGTGCTGCAGCAGTGTTGATGCGATTCCAAGGCGTCGATACGGTGCCAAGACACCGAGGGTCATTATGTAGATACGCACTACGCTGGCGGAGACTGGTTCGAGGCGGCAGCAAATGGTGCCAACAGCCACATCATTGAATAGACCCAGCTTGCAGATCTCAGCTGCGTCTGGATCCAAGACATCCTTGTAGAAGCGTTCGGAGTATTGCACAGGGAAAAGGACACTGTTGAGCTTTCGAAGCTGGCCAAGGTTGTTGGGGGTGAGCTGCGCAACGTCGACTCTCTTTGGCAGCAACGACCTGACGGGCGCTGCTGGTCTCGGCTCGTAGCTCATCGGTGGAAGCGGCCAAGACGAAGAGGAAGAGAAAGATGCAGCGGTAATGGCAGTCATGCTCGAAAAGCAAAACCTACGTCGACGATGATGAAGGTGATAAAGGGCACGAGGAAAGATGGCCGAGCCAAGCCAGCAATTAAGACAGGGTCGCTAACAAGAATCGTGGATCACGAATCACACGAATCACGAATCGTGAATGGTTGTGTGCGTCCTTCGCGTGACTTTGCAAGGGACTCGTGACTGCTCAGCTCGCGTCTTAAAAAAATAAGCACCGGCCGATAGATCCGTGAGGTGGTTTCAAAGTTGGTTGGTGTAAGACTCACGACTCGAAATCACGAATCGTAAATCACAAATCGTGAATCGTGAATACGGCTGAGACACTCACGACGTACAGACGACTCATGACTCTCACAGCCGAAAAGTGGCCGTGGTCCGCACCACCAAAACTAGTCACGAGTGTTGGCTCACCTTTTACCCTTTTTTTGGACACTGCTGAGTGCAACAAGAATCACGAATCGTGAATAAGAAAGCTTTCACGTTTCAACCACGCACGAGCCTTTTTGACATCCTTCATCAACACCACCATCGATAGCGACCCGTACCTCTCTTCACGAAGGCATCAACCTCGACTGAACACCTGCCTAGAAATCTGCAGACTTTAGCTCTGGCTATACATGGTCGCAGACGCGGTCCGACCCATCCGACGAGTGCTTGCCATGACGCGCGAGCTGCATCAACCCTGGGATCTACCATAGCTCGAGTCAAAGCCCGTCCTCTTTGAAACTCTTTTCGACACCTCATTCGGCTTTCTCAGCATTCAAGCAAGTTCGTGTTGAGATTCACTGACGTTGGCAAAATCACTGTGCTGGCCCAGAGTGGCAAAGACAAAGTCGTCGGGAAAGCTAGGCTTGCATTGACATCATGTCGAATCAACAGTCCTATGATCAGAACGGCCAAGCCACCTACTCGCGACCACCGCAGCAGTCATCTTACTCTTCCGACGCTGCATCCATGACAAATTGGCGGCCGTCACATCCGTATCATGCGCACACTCAGTATGATGCATACGATCCTCGGTTTGCATACAGCTACATCGACCCGTCCTCACATTACAATTCATCCTCAGACCAATCACGCAAAGCCTCCTCGCCGGCGCCGAAAGATGTATATGAGCATGTACAGAAGCAGAATCCGTCAGCGTCATCGTCCCATTCAGCAGCACGATCCACGCAGTCAACCACAGACCAAATAAGTCGCATGCAGCTTCGGGACGATGCATCACAAAGACCGTATGATCTGGGCTACGACTATCATCGAAAACAACAGCAAAGCCAGCAACAGATCTCCACGGACTCAAGCTACGGTCGTGCATCCGGTCAGCTGCTGCAGTATTCCGATCACGGCGCTCATCCGCACTCTTCGCACGCTTCAAAGTCATTCACGCAGGGTTCGACCTCTGTACAAGACAATGCTGCCCGTTACGATCGATCTGAATCGAAGTACCATCAACTGAAGGACGTGGATCAAGCGAGTCCGGCTAATGTGTCCACGGCCGACTATTACCGTAGTAACAGCGCGCACCAGTCTGAATCTGCTGATCGACCCGTCTCATCTTCTGCCAGCGGTATTATCAGCTTGTACACGGATGATGGCGGCACTCCGCTTGCTGAAACGACAACTACCTTCTCCACCCTTCCCTCGGACACTACCGCTTACTCGGCTCTATCATCAAGCAGCGCTGCTCCCGAGCGGATCCAACCAACACACCAGCCATCCCAACGAGCCAGTCGTCCGCTTCCCGTAACCCCGGGAGCTCAACGACCACACCAGCCCCCACAACTCAGTCGAGGGACTTCGGCTGAATCCAAGTACGCGACTGCCGCACCTCTCTCGCCAACCTACCAAGACCAAGGCAGTGGTACCGAGTCGTATGCACAGCAGGCCTATTTCAATTCTGCCTCTCCGAAGCCGGCTGCTTGGTCGTCCCCAGTGTCTCCTCTTGACGTACAACACGCCGCGGCTCGTTCAGCCTCTTCGCGAATATATCCTGCGCCTACCTGGAGCCCAGCCTCGACGGCCCATGGCACTCCCAACAGCTCTTACAGCCACCGTCCTCTGCCCTCCACGGCCGCATCCCTAGATCGTTCCTTTTCACCGCCGCCGCGAGATGGTGCAAGTGCCTCGCCGCTCTCAGCCTTCCGTTCCCCATCCTATACTCAAGCAAGCGCCCAATCGGCCTGGTCGCAGGCTCATCAGCAAGGCGAGACAGATCAACGAAGCAACCGAACCACGTCCGCGAACCAAGCGCATACCGTTGACTCTTCGTACGACCCGGACTCGTATGAGGTCTCTAGCCCTGAGCGGAATGCAATGCGTCAGCGCACACGTAGCGAGGCATCGGATCTGTCGCTCAGGCCAAGTCGGTCTCATCGTCAGCCATTGCCTCCCATTCCCGGTCAGGCCTTCTCGACGTGGCAGAATGACTCATTACCACAAGGTAATTCAAGCAAAGCTGCTGTTCCGCGATTTTCAGCACCTGATCAAAACCGAGCCAAAGTTGTTGTGCAGCCCTTGGTACAACGCCAGCCGAGCTATGCTCAGGCACAACAACCCGTCTCGCGCCCGCCGGTACAGCAGAGAAGCGCAAGCTACAAGAATGATGACAAGGGCGACTTTGTTCAGAAAGTCGGCCATGAGCGATTCGACTCGCTCGCTTGGGAGCCTGTCAACAACCCACGCTCCAATGCTACTCAAGCTCTTCAGCCCAATGCCGGCCCAAGCGGGCCTAATGCGCTCGAATGGTCCCTGCTCTCAACCGTGGCCCTTCTTCTGCGCGCCAATGTGCCGCGCGGGGTCCAGATTAAGGGCAGCATCGACTATCCCAACAGTTTCACTGGCAAAGACGTAGTGTCGACGCTGCAGGAACTACTTGTATCGGATGCTGTGGGCTCGCAACACGCTCTTGTACTCTCTGGCGACCCGTCGAGCTTACGTCATGTGGCCCTTTCTCTGGCAAAGTCGCTCAAGAGCCAGCTCTTTTTCCATGAAGTTGATTGGGGTGAAAAGGAGCTGACCGACGACGTCGACGAGGTCTACACTTTCCTCGAGGACAGTCTGGCAGACATGGGTTCTGCATCAGAGGATACCTACGACTGGGCGGCTGGTCTCAACCACAATGCTGCGTTTGACTCGAGTCTGCAGCTCTCCATTGGCGACGCAGTACCCCGCAGCAGCCAACGTCGCAAAGCAGGCCGGATGACGGACCTTGACGACTTGCCTAACGGCGTCTTTACGCCACTCACACAGTGCTACAGTCCACTCTGTCGTCCCGAGAGGTCGTCGTCATGCTACAGCCCGTCCTGTCCTAACTCTGGCTCGAGCCCCTTGCGTTTGACGGTTACAGATTTGGACATCAAAGCTGCCACGCTTGGCGGCATCCTCGATCAAGGGCTGTCTGCTGACCAAACACAGAAAAAGGCATGGGCCGAGATCGTTCCTCCCGAACTACTCAAGAGCGTCCCGCAGGCCGAGATCGCTCGACAAAATGCGATCCTAGAGACAATTCAGAAGGAGGAGGAGTTCCTTGCAGATCTAGAGTTGCTCGATACCCTCTTCGTGCAGGGCTTGCAGAGACCCAGCGCTGCAGGCGATCCCCCGCCGTTGCCTATTGGACCGGAACGTGATAGCTTCATCCGCGAAGTCTTTGGTAATCATCGCGAGCTGGTCGTCCATATCCGCGCCTTGGTCGAGCGTTTGCACATTCGTCAGAGGGAGGAGAATCCCATTGTTCAGACGATCGGTGATCTGTTCTTGAGTGCCTCGCTTGACTGGGGAAACGCTTACACGACCTACCTCATCAATTATCCGCTCGCTATCAGCCGAGTGAAGCGCGAGATGTCGATCAATCCGCGATTCAAAGCCTTTGTAGAGGCATGTCGGCGTCATCCAGCAGCACACAAGCACCCGCTCGAAAACTTCCTCTTTCGGCCTCCAGCACGCCTTCAGAGGTACCATCTACACCTCGAATCCATTCTCAAAAAAACCGAGCAAGGCAATCACGATCGCGATAGCCTGCAGAATGCCATCGACATCATCAATGATCAGTGCAAGACTGCCCAAGCGGGTGTCGAAGCGGCGGAACTCAAGGTCAAGATCCGTGAGTATGCCTACAATCTCTCGGCCAAGAGGAACAAGCATGCGATCGATATGGATTTGTTGAACCCGGAGCGTCAACTCATCCATCAAGGCAGGGTGCTGCGAAAGCCGGATGCGTTTGATTTTGACTGGACCGAGCTCCTGGCGATTCTCTTTGATAATTACTTTATCGTTGTCAAGCAGAAGCGCATCGCCGAGGGACCTGACGATGATGGCTCGAATGTTGCCTCTTCGTCATCGGCAGCCGGGGCTCGCTTCGTGCTTGCGAAACGACCAATCCCAGTCGAGATGCTCGAGGTCAGCGGCCTCACAGAGTCATCCATCTCACGGTCCATCGGTCTCAGCAACTTCCACATTAGCAGGGAACGAGAGGCCCGCGACTTCTGGCCTTTGACAATTTCGCACCTTGGTGGCAAGATTGAGCCAGTCACGCTGTACGCGCCCTCCAAAGCCGCGAGAGATCAGTGGAAGGCCAAGTTGGATGAGGCGATTGGCCTGCGGATGGCCGTTCAGGACAACAGCAAGGTGTTTGACCAGCACATCCTGAGCGACGACATCTTTGCCATTCCGCCCTCTGTGAGCCTGGAACCGGATAGGCCCATCGCTGGCGTTGACCCGGGCGTCTTCCACGGACGTGTCACGTGCGCTGTGCCCTTCGTCACCGCCGATGGAAGGCGGCTCGTGGCTGTGGGATGTGCCGACGGTGTGTGGATTGGGCTGCGAAGCGACCCCAAGTCGCTGCGTAAAGTGCTGCACCTTAAGCATGTGACGCAGTGCGCAGTGCTGGAGTCTTTTGGCATCTTTGTGGTGCTCGCCGACAAGGTGCTCATCTCGTACAGTCTCGAGGCACTTGTGCCGACGACAGCCAGCAGCGGATTGACGCTTCGCCCACCACAAAAGCTGAGTGGCAACCGAGACGTGCTCTTTTTCAACGTTGGCGTGCTCAAGGACCGCACGTTGCTGATCTACATGAAGAAGAAGGCCAACGAGAGCGTATTTCGTGCCCTAGAGCCTGTACTCAACGCACCCCGCGGAACCGAAGGCAAGTCCGGCTCGGGCTTCTTTGGCAAGTTTGGCAAGGACTCGAAGAACTCAGATTGGTTCCGTATCTACAAGACCTTCTTTATTCCTTCAGAGGCGTACTCGATCCAGTTTCTCAAGTCGAAACTCTGCATCATCTGCGCCAAGGGCTTCGAGATTATGAACCTCGACAGTCTGTTGCCAGGCACGATCCCAGACTTTGTGCACGCCAACCGCGAGGATGTGCGTGTGCAGCAGCTGCAGAAGCGAGTCGAGACGGCCAAGCCCTTGGGCATGTGCAAGACGAGCGATGGCGACTTTTTGCTGTGCTACGACGCCTTTGCTTGTTTTGTGGACCGCCTCGGCGAACCAACGCGACTGGATCAGATCATCGAATGGGAAGGCTTCCCCAAGCAGGTGGCATTCTCAGGCAACTACGTACTTGCATTCGATCCGCGCTTCGTAGAGGTTCGCGATGCGCTTACTGGGCGTTTGGTGCAGATCATGCGAGGCGTCGACCTGAGTTACGTATCAGGCAACAGCACGGTAACATCGGCTCACTCGGAAAGCGCGCAGATAGCAGCTCTTGACGCTGAGCTCAACCCGGTCATCTTCACAAGGCGGGAGCGCGTGGCTGGGCGCATTTCTTTCGACTTTCAGAGGGTGGTTGAGCTAAGCCCGACTGGCCCACCAGACTCGCATGCGTATGTACCGCCGTTCCAACGAACCGCAACGGTCTTGTCAAACGGTAGCAGCTTGAGCGGTCGACCGTCAGGGCGACCATCCGTGGCCAGCTCGGGCAACTGGATCTGACCAAAGCAGGCATTATTCCAGCTCATCCATCATGAATGCATTACCATTCGAGCTTCATTATCCTCGTGTGAGCGTATGTGTGGTGTGCTGACTGGACCATACCCTGCGCAAAACACAAATCTCGCGCTTGAGTCACGAGTATGACGAACATCGACGTGGCTTGTGTCTTCTGACAGCTTGAACCCTTGGAGAGGCTTAACGAGCCAAAGCATAACAAAGAGCAACACACGCAGCTCGTCGGTCGTGGCTCACGGTTCACGGCCCAGCAGCAGTCACGAGTGGTAGTTACAGAGTGTGAGTTTTTGCACACGCACGCGCCATCCGTGGGTGCGTGATCAAGACCCTGAATTCATGATTCACGATTCACGATTCACGATTGTGATTTGGTTGGTTAACACCAAGCTTTCATCACATATCCTCATCGCCCTCTTCTCAATCTCACATCGTTCTTGTTCCTTTCGAACCCGCCTTGTTACAGCACATTTCTTACCATTCTATAGCTTGCGACTCCCACAGCATCATGATCCACAACCGTCGATGATCCCACAAGTGCTTCTTAGAGGCATCGCAACTCCTGGAGCTATTGTCCGTCACGGAAGCGGTTGAAAGTACCTCCATCGCCATTCAACACATTCTGGATTCGAAGAGAGTCCGTCATCATCACAATGGGAAATACACACTCGAACTCTAACGCTAGGATGGCGGGCATCGGAAACCTCATCGCCGAGGTGGGCAACGACATCCAGTACGACAAAGGCATAGGTAATTCACGCTTTCTTCGCGCTGTGCGAGCTAGGCACAAGTATGGTCGAATCGTCGTCAAGACTTTCGTCAAACCAGACCCTTCCATGAGTCTTAAAAGTCTTGTCAAACACATCCGCATCGAACGAGAATCGTTGGCAGACGTACCAAATGTCCTGACGTATCAGAAGGTGGTCGAAACCGAGCGTGCAGGCTACTTGATTCGACAATGGCTGCACAGCAACCTCTATGACAGAATCAGTACCCGCCCTTTTCTCAACGCAGTCGAAAAGAGATGGATCACCTACCAGCTGCTACATGCGATGCGAGATACTCACGCCCGCGGCATCTCCCACGGCGACCTGAAATGCGAAAACGTCCTCGTTACAACCTCACTGATGATCTACGTTACCGACTTTGCATCGTCGTTCAAGCCCACATTTCTCCCTCTCGACGACCCATCCGATTTCTCCTTTTTCTATGACACTTCGGGACGTAGAACGTGCTACTTGGCGCCTGAGCGCTTCTACGAGGCTGGCTCTAAGCATGCACCCGCAATGGCAGGGATGGTCGTCAACAACTCTGATATGCTGGAGCGTCTTGGAGGTGTCCATGCCGGTCTATCTGGTCTTGGAAGGCAAAGCGACAAGGTCACGCAAGCAATGGACGTCTTCTCGATGGGATGCGTCATTGCCGAACTCTGGCGCGAAGGCGCCCCGACCTTCACTTTGAGCCAGCTCTTCAAGTATCGCGAAGGAATGTTTGATGTCGATGCAATGCTTGCTGGCATTCCAGACGATGCGGTTCGCGATCTGGTAAGAAGCATGATAGCTTTAAATCCCTCCGACCGCAAGACGTTCGAGCAGTACTTAAAAGATGGCCGCGGCACCGTCTTCCCATCGAACATCCCGGACTTTTTCCACGAGTATCTCGTCGAGCTTCAGCGTACTTCTCCTGCTAACCTTAGCTATACAAACGCAGCTGGAGCAGCGCCGTCCGTTGACAGCACGGCGAGCGGATCCAATACATCGGTCACTGCCCTATCGATGCGGTCCGAAGCAGCAAGCCGCCAAGCACAACGGGCAGAGAGCGACGAACGTATTGAGAAGCTCTACGAGGAATGGTCTGACATCTTTCCATTCTTTGACGATCCCACCGATCGTGCGAATGCAATGGCGCCAGTAATGGGCGCGTCCGGGATATCAGCGCGCTTGGATGGCATCCTCAATCGCTTTGCTTTCCAGTCAAGTTTTCAGCAGCCATCAGAGGCTGAAGCTGCAGACCCCGAGAAACTAAGCAAAGTCGATGTCGAGAATGTCTTTCCCGTCCATCTCTGCATCCCCGGCCTTCCTCCTCAGCAGGCCTTGCTGCATGAAGATGGGGCTCAAGTTGACGGTACAGCGCAACTAGTGCTCTCCGTCATCCTCGCCAACCTACGAAATTGCATTCGGCCCTCATCAAAGTGCCACGCACTCGAGCTGCTCATTCATCTATCAACTCGATGGCTCACTGACGAGACCAAGCTGGATCGCGTCTTGCCATTTGTCATGTCGCTCTTCGACGATGACTCTTCGCATGTCAGAATGGCCGCCATCCGCAGCTGCGTACAGACACTCCTCTTGGTCAAGATCGTGACACCCTCCAACGCATCCATCTTTCCCGAATACATCATGCCCAACATCAAGCAACTCGGCCTCGACCCGTCTACGCCGGTAAGATGCACGTTTGCCGCTTCCATCGTGCCCCTGGCCGAGACGGCAGAACGCTTCTTGCAGATGTCGCAGGCGATGAGGGCGGAGGGCCTTTTTGCTGTCGAGCGCGACCTTAATGGTGGCTTTATTGATGACCAGCCCAACGAGTCCAACTATGACGAGCAGCTCCGCACTTTCCAGGCGCTGCTGCAGGAGATCATTGTCACCCTTCTGACTGATCCATCTGCATCAGTCAAGCGTGCGCTTCTTTCCGACATTGCTCCTCTCTGTCGCTTCTTTGGTATGGCCAAGACCAACGACGTCATGCTTAGCCACATGATCACCTACCTCAATGATCGCAACTGGCTGCTCAGGGAAGCCTTTTTTGACATCATCGTTGATGTTGCCGAGGTCTCGGGTAATCGCAGTCTGGAAGAATACATCCTTCCTTTGATGGCTCAGGCGCTTTCGGACCTGGAGGAGAATGTGGTTTATCGTGTCATCAACGGGCTTCGCAACATGACAGAGCGCAACTTCTTGGATCGCGCACGGCTTTTGTCGCTGCTGGAAACGACGATCGGTTTCCTGTGTCATCCGAATCTCTGGCTGAGACAAGCCTCTGCAGGGTTCATCGCGGCAGCAGCTATCAAACTAGAAGATGTTGACGTCTGGGCGATACTCTTTCCCTCACTGCGTCCTCTCTTGCGAGCAGATGTGCAAGATTTTGATGAAGTCACTTTGCTTGATATGGCCAAGCCCCCACTCACCCGGTCGGTGTACTCAGCTGCGCTTGCGTGGGCTTCTCAAGCTTCGAATTCGGCCTTCTGGAAAGGTCAAACCGAAGGCAAAGATCAATGTGGCCTCAAGAATGGGCTTACAACAGAAGGTGTAGGACTGCTGCTGGGGAAAAACGGCCGCGAGCTCATCGTACCAGCCAGAGGCCGCAGTGATGAGGATGACCGTTTCCGAGACAAGCTGAGAAGTCTAGGAATGGAAGACGAGGACGAGATCAAGCTCGTAGCTCTGCGTAGCATCATTCGACGTCTGTCGAAGCAAGGTTCCAAGATTCCATCCGGTCAGGCCGAGTGGGAAGTGGCTGGCGGAGTGAGCGGAGCTGCTGGTCCAAGCGCAGAGAGCGGCAGCACTCACGCTAAAGTTGTGATTGAGCCGCAACCTCTGGACGGCATCACACCTCAGACAATCTTTTTTAGCAGCAAGATGGATCAGCGCGCGACGCCTGTCACATCGGAAAGCGCCAGTACGCAAACAAGTACCTTTCGATCGCAGGACGACGCTTCCTTCTCCGCTCAAGTTGCCAAACGAAGGCTACTGGGAAATCGCACCCCGAGCGAGAGTTCCTACACCAGCCCGATCGCAGAGCTCAGGCGACGAATTACTACAGGTACCACTGCTGAATCGCAGCCGTCTACGTTTTCCACGCGTCTCTCTAGCCTGGCTGAGGAGCACGTACAAAGCCAGCAGCGCAGCAACGCTAGCCAGGGTCCCGGTCTGATTCCTTCAAATGCTTTGTCGCATCAGACTCAGACGAGACTAGGTGTTGGCAAAGCGAGCGCGGCGGTGGCATCTACAGCGCTAACCGCGACAGGGACAATGACAGAGGCCTCGGCGCGAACTCGTGCCCAGCATGCAGCGACTGCACAAGGATCGTCCAGACCCACACCGACCGGTTCGCGCGCCTCGACGGTTCGGGAACAGGGTGACGCCGGCGGCGCAACAAAACTTGGTGCTGCGACTGGTGTGGACGGCAGATTTAGTGTTGGCTTTACAAGTACATACGATGGCAATGACCCTTACATCCGCGCCCATCTCGAGGCAGTCTACTCGGACTTGTTCCGGGACCGTCCCGAGCTAGGTCCAAAAATTCACGCAGGTGTTGCTCGTCGGAAAGGCGGTGCACCATGGAACCGCACCTCGGCGCTTTCTCGCGTTCCCACTTCAAGCGCCAGCAAGCGCCGGCCTGAAGGGCGGCTGATCGCGTATTTTACCGAGCACTCGGCTGCGATCACCTGCCTCGCTCTTTCTCCCGACCATGCGTACTTTGTTTCTGGCTCGCAGGATGGAACGCTGAAAGTCTGGGACACGGCGCGACTGGAAAAGAATGTGACTTCGAAATCTCGAGCAACCTACTCGGCTCAAAAGGGTGGCATCACGGGCATCATCGCCATCGAAGGTTCTCACTGCATCGCCTCGACAGCCACCGACGGCTCCCTTCATGTGTGGAGGATCGACATGGTACAATCGACATCCTCTGTACCTCGATACGGCCGACCTAAGCTGGTCTCCAACTTCCAGTTAAGCACGCCAGACGAATACGCGACTTGCTTGGTTCAGAGCAATACCGAGACTTCGTCGCATCTGATTCTCGGTACGACGCTCAGCAGGTTGACGGTCCTGGATTTGCGGACGATGCAAGTGCTGCAAACGCTTCGCAATCCGGTCGAGTTCGGTCCGATTTCGTGTCTTGGCGTCGACCGCAAAAAGACCTGGTTGCTAGTGGGGACTTTATCGGGTGTAGTTTGTTTGTGGGACTTGAGGTTTGGACTAAGGTTGCGCGCATGGCGCGTTGGGCCAATCGATGGTGGGACAATGTATAGAGTCAATAGGATCGCAATTCATCCGAGCAAGGGGAGGGGTAGGTGGGTTTTGGTTGCTTTTGAAAGAATTGGCGAAGGTGGCGCGGATGGCAAAGATGGTGGTGTCGAACAGCCCCAAGTCCTGGTGGAGACATGGGACGTTGACCGCGGTGTGCGTGTCGAGACATTCGAGACGCAGCACGAGGTGAATGTAGAGGCAGCAACCAAGGTGAATCGAAGCACAAAATTGTGCCCAGTCAGCGAAGGTGCAGATGCTCGCGCCGAAGCATCCAAGGCTGCGGGGCTGGGCGACAGTGGCAGCTCCGGTCGCAATGCGACGGCCGGTGCCAAGTACAGGCATGACTCCATGTTGACAGGTGCTGCGGCTGCTATCGAAAAGCTGCTACAGCAGCAGCAGACGCAGCAGACGCAGCAGACTCAGGGTCGTATGCAGCCTGAGGCTCGATCGGAGAACGGAGAGGGTGTTGCGTCATCGTCCACGAATGGTGGGCACACACAAGCGGGCCATGTTTCGACGAAGGTCAGAGTACAAAGTAGTGCAGTCAAAGCATTATTCGTCAGTCTCGAGGGCTATTCCAGCTCCTCTCTTTGCCACACTATGGCGTCGGCGACAGTAGCTACTGCGGGTGATGTCAGCAGTGGCGTAGCGCAAGAACTGGGCACCGAGACAAGCGATGGCACCGAGACGATGCACGCCGAGACGGGTGGCGGGTGGCTTGACGTAGCGAAGCTTTCGCGAGGTCCGGATCGCATGCGCACGGGCGCGGGCTTGTGCAGCACGAACGCGGACGCAGCAAGCGGCGCGACGACGGTGAACAACCACGCCGGTACGGGACCAGGCGGCTACATGATCACTGGTGGATCCGACGCTTTATTACGATTCTGGGACCTGGGCAAGCCTGAAAAGAGCATGGTCTTGGGGGTTGCTCCACACGTCAAGCCTGTTGCTTCCGGACCCGCGTCTGTGGTCGGTGTCAACGGAGCCATGGTCGCCATTGACCCCCGCTCCGACTTCTGCACCCTCAGCGCCGCTCGACCCCCGACCAGGATCGTGCACACCATGTGGTTCGACCACTCGGACCGCACGCACGACGCAGCTCGAGCCACAGCCGCACGTCTCAAATCTCCGCTGCTTCCTGGCCACACCGCCATCTACGCGCACATGTCCCGAGCACACAGGGACGCAGTCACCGACATACTGCTCATTGAATCGCCATTCAGGTGCATCGTCGCCGGCGATCGAAGCGGATGCATCCGAGTGTGGGAGTAAAGACGCCACCAGGCCACCCAGCACAAGCGCACACACCATGCCTCAGCGCCACCCTGCAGTCGTGAGTGAGTGCTGTGACTGTTAACTGATCGTATTGCAATGTCACTTCGTGCTCATCGTTGCGCATCGCTCTGCTAGACACTGCCAAAGACACTAAACTTTCTAACAATCGACGGGCCGTGCTCCTCGTAATCCTGCTTGTTGTAGCAATAACTGTAAAAGTCTGGGAGGCTACCCAAGAGTGAGCCGCCATACCATACTGCGTAGCGCTGCATCTTGTGACTGATGACGTTGACCTCGAGACCGCTGGAGCGCATCAGGCTGCCGCTTGCGTTTTCGCTAGCCGCGAGACGCTGATCGACAATAGCGCGCAGATCCTTCTTGAGCCTTTGGCCAAAGTGTTGGAACATGGTGCTGCCACCTGAGAGCACAATGTTCTTGTACAGACCTCTACGCACGTCGATGGGCGACTGCTGGATCACGCCGTCGACCACTTCGGGCAACGGCGTGAGGAAATCCGAAGATGCGATTTCTGGATTGAAAAAGATCTCAGGTGCCAAAAACCTCTCGTAGCCCACATCGACCGAGTACTTTCTGCCTGTCACCGTGTGCTCGCCCTGGAAGCGTTCAAAGTACTTGTACGGGTCTTCGTCGTAACGGCGGAATTCGCGCACAATGTCCTGGCACACGTACGAGTAGTCTTCCTTGATCTTTTCGGCCACCCTTCTCGAGTCCTCGGGGGGGATGTTGGCCGCTTCGCCACGTTCGCGCAGCAGCTGCTGCACAAAGTAGGTGATGTCTCGCCCGGCGATGGGGATGTGTTTGATGGCGGAACCGATGACGTAGCCTTCGGCGACAGGGATCACGTGCGTTACACCGTCGCCTGAGTCGATGACGGTACCTGTCAGTGTTCGATCGGTCACCTTGTTGCTCGTCCACGACGCTGCCAACGCCAATACGGCCTGTACGGCAATGTAGAGACCCTTGATGTTGAACGATTCAAACATGATCTCGGCCGTGTTCTCTCGATTCTCTGGAGGATTGAGCGGAGGTTCGGTGAGCATAAAGTAGTGATCTTCGGGTTCGGCACGCAGATACTTGAAGATGCATTGTTCCCAGAAGCGTTCCATGTGATCCCAGTTCTCGATAAGACCGTGACGGATGGGTTGGTCGACCTGGTAGGTTTTTGCGTTGGCGTAGGCTTCGTCGCCGATGAAAAAGTCGAGATCTTCGATTCCACGTTTCGAGGCGAGAGAGGAGGACGAAGAAAGTCCGCCCGGTTTGGATGGTACCGAAGGACGCGAGCCACCTCCGCCAGATGAGCCAGCTGCTGTGGTTCGCGTTGCGATGGCGGTGGGAAACACGAACGATGGATCCGAGTTGCCGGCGAAACCCATCTTGGTGTAACCGGTACCATTGTCAAGAACAATGACGTTGGAGCGCGACATGACGGGCAATGGGTTTTGATCAAGGCGTGCTGAGAGCGTCGTTTCAACAAGGTATGAGTGAATGGATGGATGGAGGGTTAAAGCTGCGGCCAAATGGATCTGCTACTACTCGAAAAGCTAGGTAGGAAGGTAGCCTTGTTGGTCCACAGCAGCGAACCTTTTTGAAGGCAAAAAGAGTCGGTGTCGAGCGCGCTTGCTGTGGAAGAAAATTTGGAGAACTTGATAGCGCGGGTGTTGGGATACGAAGCAGGATGGTGGAGAGTCAAGAGTCACTTACTTGTATTGCGCATGTGTGGAGTTGGCTTTGGAAGGGCAAGGCTGGCGTGTGCTTTGCCAGGCTGTGCGGTTCGTTGCACGCTTGGACGCCCGTGCGCTGGTCTTGAAATGGCGAATAAGTTAAGCCAAACGTCCAGATCGAGCGAGCCATGTGGTTTCGGTTCCGAATCGTGAATCGTGAAGCAAATCCTATTTTCATTTAGACACGAACATTTCCGGTCTAACAACAACGTCCCGTAATCGTGTGAATTACGAATCGTGAATCGTGAATCGTGAATCGTGAATCGTGAATCGTGAATCGTGATACCACCCGGATGACAGACTCGTGACTCACGATTCTGAATCGTCGTCATAACCTTCTGTTTTGAAACCTGAAATGTGCATGTCAAGCTATGCTTATGAGTTCCATGAATTCCCGATTACGCCGGCTTGTGGCCTCCATCAGCAGAACAAAAGCTGAGTTACAGTTCACGATTCACGATCGTAGCCACACTCACGACTAGGATCCACGGGGTTCTTGTCACACATCAGCACTGCTTGGTCCGATGCAACCAAAAAGTTTGCTCATGAGGCCATAGAAGAATGGGTGTATGAAATTTATATAAAAATCCTCGAGAACCGGGCTCCTCGAGGAATTATGAAGGTTAGGGTTACTGCGAAAACTACTGTACCATGAGCAGACTCAACACCACATCATGCAACTCGTGACTAGCCAGAGGGTGCTCCGCCAATGTAGAAAAGTTGGCAGCGGGTCGGGTACCAAATCACCTTGTTACGGTAGAGTTGAAGGCCAGCAAGGTCTGGGAAGAGGTCCGGCGTGAAGTGTCGAAACCGAAGGCGGTGCACAGTCACGAGTATGGAGGCTTAAATGTCAGACGGTTTGCGGCTGTGTTTCGGAAGAAAGTCTCCGGCTGCATTAGCGACTGATATTTGCCGATCCGTGAGCGTGGAGTGGATCCATGGATGCTGGCTTGTTTTGTTTTGTTTTGTTTTTTTTAGTCCCCGCATGCCAAATTGCTTACGCCTCTAGAAATCCGTGCTGCATTCACGATAACGTTATTCACGATTCGTCATTTTGCTCACATGTCCAGCTGAGAGTTACGAGTTGCACAGTACATATATATCTGCTTGCATCGTGCACGTCTTGGCCGAAGTGCTTTCACCTAACAAGTTGTTTTTGGTGACAAGATGAAGTTGTCAATCATCACTACGCTGCTCGGCTTGGTGCTGACAGCGTCTTCCGCCGTTCAAGCGACGCCAGCCATCCCATCGCAGCTCACAACTGACGAGATTACACGCATCAGCAAGCTTTCTCGCGCCGAAAAGCTCGCCTTTGCCGAAAAGATCCTCGAGATTCGAACCGCCTACGAGTACGAAAAGCAACATGGTGGTGCGCTTTTGCACAAACGTGCTTCTCCCTCGGGCTCGTTCGCTCCGGCTAACATGGCGTGTCCTCAGCGTACCTCGCAGCAGGCACCCGGGTTTATCCGCGACGCCAACACAAAGCAGCTTTCCAACGGCGAAGCGGATTACATCTCGCGTAGGAGGCAGAACACGCGTTCGGGCTGGCAGAAGTGGTTGTCCCAAGCAAAACTCGATTCGGTGCTTCCCGGTGGTGCGTCCAACTACACCAGCGACACGGATCGTCTGCCCAGGTTGGGTTTCGCGTTGAGCGGTGGTGGGTTGCGCGCTATGCTTGTCGGCGCAGGTACGCTGCAGGGCTTCGATGGCAGGAACGAGACGGCCAACAGTCGTGGCACGGGTGGATTGTTGCAACTTGCCGAGTACGTTGCTGGTTTATCCGGTGGAAGTTGGGCCACCGCGTCGCTGAGCATGAACAACTGGGCGACGACTCAGTCGCTCAAGGACTCGATTTGGAACTTGGAGTCCAACCTGGTTGTTCCCAAGGACGGCAAGGTCTCGTTCTACGCTTCCATCCTCGCAGCCGTCGCAGGCAAGCGTACTGAAGGATACCAGACCAGTCTGACCGACTACTTTGGCCTTTCGATCGCCGACAAGATCCTCAATGGCTCAACGTATGGCAATAAGTACAGTGTTGAATGGAGCGATGTCAAGAACACGTCTTCGTTCACCGACGCTTCCATGCCGTTCCCCATCATCATTGCAGATGAACGAGAACCGGATGAGCTCATCATCCCGCGCAACACCACCATCTGGGAGTTTAACCCGTACGAGTTCGGATCTTGGAACCCCAACGTCTCGGCGTTTATCCCGATCGAGATTCTGGGTTCCAGTCTGAACAACGGATCGAGCGTCTTGCCGGATGGGGCGTGTGTTGGAGGCTACCAGACGGTCGCCTGGGTGACCGGAACATCGGCAACGCTATTCTCGGGTCTCTACCTGACGCTCGTCAGCAGTTCGAGCGACAACATCATCGTCAGCGCTCTCAAGGAGATCGCACAGGCGGTATCTCAGGAAAAGAACGACGTCTCGCTTGTGCCCAATCCCTTCTACGGTTATCGGGGCAATGGCAATGTGCAAGTGGCAGACTTTCGCAACATCACATTGGTAGATGGAGGCTTGGACAATGAAAACGTTCCATTGTGGCCGTTGGTAGAGCCAGCGCGAGGCTTGGATGCTGTGATCGCGATCGACAGTTCGGCCGACATCACCAACTGGCCCAACGCATCTGCGCTATATCAAACCTCGTTGCGAGCGCTGTACCCAAAGTATCGCAACTACGCATTCCCGCGCATACCCGATACAAACACGATCATCAACCGCGGTCTCAATACGCGACCTGTCTTCTACGGCTGCGACGCGTCGGCTAACGTAACGAATTCCGCGACGAGCTACAACGAGACCAAGACGCCGATTGTGATCTACATGCCTTCGTATCCCTACTCGGCACTGGCGAATACGTCGACGTACAAACTCGACTACTCGAAGCGTCAAGCGCAGGGCGTGATTGACAACTCGGTCCAAGTGGCTACGCTTGGTGGAGCGGATGATTCGTGGTCGACCTGTTTGGGCTGTGCTTTGCTGCAGAGGGGATTCGAGAGGAGCCGTACACCGACGCCAGACGTTTGTACGACGTGTTTGCAAAAATGGTGCTGGGATGGCGTCACAAATACCACGCAGCCCACGTACAGCTACAGTCCTGCCATAGGCGTGCCTGAGTTTGTAAGCAGTAACGGATCCCTCCAGCGCGCACCCGCCTATACCGGCGGTAATGGTTCCAACAGCCAGGCATCCGACGCCAGCGACGACTCTGACTCAGCCGAAAACAACACCGCCCACACCACTCGTGCTAGTCTCCTCGCCTTGGCTCTCTCGGCTCTCATCGCACTCGGTTCGTACTTACTGTAAACCCCAGTGCGATCAAGCATAGATTTGCAATGCAGAGGCATTCGTCTTGACACATATCACACCCGAATCTTGTGCACACACGCGTCTCTGAGGCTGTTCTAGCGAATTACGAAATGCACCAAACAAGATGCAAGCCATTGGCACAAGGACACGGCGGTCTCTACTCGATCTTGGGCGGGTTCAGCTTTGTGGGTGGCTTGACGACGAAGCAGGCCATGCCCAACTCGTGGGTGATGGTGGTGATGACGTGATAGCAGAAATGCAGATAAAGTGCAGCTGCGAAAGCCAAGCTTGCCCAGATGACGTTGAGTTGGGTAGCCGGATTGGTCTGTAGGTAGCTAGTGGGCAGATTTGCATCGATGGCCAAGACGAGCGACCAGAGGATGGCGATGTTCCAGTAAGGGAACGGAGCCTTTGTGACGTGAGCGACGATGAGCAGGCCGACGTTGTAGGCAAACGTGAGACCCCAGTAGGCCATAAATGGAAGAAGAGCACGAGCGTCGGCGAGGATAAAGTTGCGGTTCGCTTTGGTCCACATGACATTGGCGCTGATCTGCACCACCAACGGTGCCAGTCCCAACAGCGGTGTCAGCGTGGATTGATTGCGCGACCTGCGCGCAGCTACGACGTTTGAGTAGGAGCCTGCAATGTTGAACAGCAACCCGACGAGCGCAAATGCGAGAAAGGCATCGTTGAGCGGAAGGTTGAATTTACCGAAATTCTCCTTGACCACGTCGAGATTGGCCAGACCGGTCACGTTGAGGATGCCACGATCCCAGAACAGCGGACCGCCGACGAAGCCGGTCAAGGCATAGACCAATACGATCATCAGGATGCCTTCGACTGGACCGCTGAATGCCGAGAGAAACAGCGTGCCCGTGTGGAACTCTTCCCATGTGGTCAGGTAAAAGTTGGCCAGCGTCGCGACGAGCGAAGTGGGAGCCCAGACGGAACGACCCAAATTGAGCGCGGCGCAGCACAGCACACATTCGAGTGTGGTGTTGATCGCGTCGCATCCGTGGTCAAACATCTCACCTAACGGACCCGCCATGCCTGTACGCCTCGCCTGCTTGCCGTCGATCGCATCCAAGCTCTGATAGGCAAACAGACAGAGTGCCCAGGTGTAAAACACCCAAGCAGGCAGACACCTCGAAGCCGAATCCGCTCTGGGCGCAAAGTCGATCTTGGCCACCGCGCCCGGGATGCCAAAGTTCGGAAATAGCGGTTTCACTGCCAGCAGCTGAGCATCCGAGGGGAAGGCCGAGTTCAACGCGAGAGCATGTGCAGTGGGATCGAGCTTGAGCTGTGTCGCGCATTCCAGCCCAGGATCGACGTAGGCGAGCGTAGCAAAGTTGACCAGCACCAGCAGCAGACCAGAGAGCGTGATCGTGTTGGGCGCCACAGATGTTGGGAACAGCGTCACTAGCCAGTTCCAGTACGGACCCAGGACGTATTTCGAGACGAGCGACTTGTCAGTTCCGCTGTATTTGTACAGGTGCAGGTTCTTGACCCGAGACGGAGGGATGTAGTCAAGCACCATGTCGATCCAAGTACGACGCAGCGGTCTCGATGGGTGCACGGATGGATGGATGAATCGCCGAACGGAAAGGCGCGGATGCAAGCAGACCAGATGTAGATGGTGGTAAAGTGGCAACCGGACGACAGCGCCAATCACGATTCGCGGGCGGTTCAGCAAATCAAGAAAGCCAACCAAGTTCAGCAGCATCGCAGCGTGAAAGCGAAAGTGCCAACCCCAAGATCAACACGCTCCACCATCCCTCACCCACCACTCGGTCCTTCTCAGCCAAGAAAGAAACAAAGAAAATAATCGTGAAGCGTGAAGCGTGAATATTTCATCAAATCGTGAATCACGAATCGCGAAACGTGAATCGTGAATGGCAATCAATCGTTCACGTTGCAGCGTTCATCTCGGCTTTGTGCCAGTCTGGGTTTAGTTACTCACGACTCAGAAGACGAGCGATGAGCGATGAGCGATGAGCGAGCAAGCGTCATGTGTCTTGCAAGTTTCTTCTTTCCATAAATTTCCTTGACGTCGTCACAGCGGCGTGAGTGTGCAGGACGTGAGATCGGCAGATGCCAAAGTGTCTCACCCCGATATTCACGATCGGATAAGGTGGCTTGCTCCACCGTGACTTGGCAGCTTTGCTGACTTTGACAATCACGAGTTTCGATGTTGGAGTACACCGCACGCAACGTTCTCCAACGCCGCAATCACGACCCAACTCCAGTCCAGCTCAGTCTCGTAGTCCGTCTTTTGCACTACGTGGCGTGAAACGCAACACGACATGTTCGCCAGTTCCCGACGAAGCTACGCACACATCGACGAACAATGCTCAATGCGAAGCTGTGCGGAAAAAACCACGTGCACTCGCAGCGGTGCACTCGGATGTGGACGCCAAGAAGCGTGGACAGGGGCTGTTTGGTCTACTCACATCGACGCTCTCACAATTCAAGCGCGATGCCGAAAGCGACCGTGCTTCGAGCGCCGCCCAACGCAGAGCGCAGATCGAAGCTCGTCTTGCCGATAAACCCAAGCTGCCCGAACGCGCAATGGATGCTACCCAACAAAGACGAGCACTCGTATGGCAAGCTAGACAACTAGCCGAACAAATTGGCTCGGGCGATGCACAAAGAAAAACCATCAGAGCCATGAAACGACGTATGGCCAGTTTCCTCTATACGCCGCATCATGCAACATCAACAAGAGGCCACCATAGCAGCGCACATCCCAATGTCGCACACAGCCACGCGTAGAATGCGAGATGCCAACAGTGGGTCTTCGGTGTATTTTCTACCCGGGAAAACGCTCCCAGAGCAGGAAGACTTGCTAAACGACCAGGAGGACAGCGTCGACGAAAACATCGATGCCTTCGATGACCACTGGGACGAAACCCGCACCAAGCTTCTCCGCCAGCTCGACGAGGTCAAGGCCAAACTCAGCCAGACGTGACCGCGCAAGCCACCGCTTGTTTATAACCATGTCGACCTCACACCCACCACCATGTACAATACACCCATGTAGACACGATACCCGCCATTCACAACTCGATCCCACCGCGCAAACAATCACGATTATCCAATTGATAGCGGCCCAAACGAAAACATGGCAATTCCAATTCCTTAAGGATCCTATTAACCAAGTACAGGCTCTCGGCATGACGATGAAGGAGCCACACAGATTCGCAGCTTAGCAGAGCGTGACATTGTAGTATTCGGGCGGACGAGCCTGTGGAAAGCCGAACGGCGGTGCGTGCGACTGCGGATCGGCTTGACCCGAGTAGCCTGGCGCGCCAACGCTGGGGTTGGGCATGGCAAACCCACCAGTGCCAGGCATAAAACCTGCAGTGCCAGCACCAGCGCCGCCGCTGCCAGGATAGCTCGGCGCATTATCAGCCAAAGCTTGCGCAGGATCGCGTTGACCGTACGCTGGTTGAGACGAGTACGCGGGTGGGTAGGGTGGTGGTCCCGGCGCGCCTGGTTGTGAAGCGCCGTATGGTTGATACCCCGACGGGGCGTTCGGAGGAGCGTAGCCGTGCGCGGGAGCTGAGTAGCCTGCTCCAGGCGGTGGTCCGTACGACGACTGCGGTGGATACGGCTGCTGCTGTTGGTGCTGACCCTGATACGGCGCTGCGCCGGGGCCAGGGTACGAGGGCTGATGAGAGTATCCACTCAAGCCAGCATCCACCCCCTGCGGAGGAAACGCGCCACCCGCACTCGGCACCGGAGCCGCGCCTTGTAGAGCTGCATCCCACTCGCTCCTGAACGTCTGCATCTGCGCTCGGAACCTGTTCTCCTTTTCGCGCTTCTCCAACTCCTTCTTCTGCCTCCTTTTCATGGCGGTGCGACTCCGGCTGCTATCATTTTCGTTTTCATCGCTGGCATCGTATGACGTGTCGATGGGCCCGAGTAGAAGTTTGAGGCAGTACAGCTCCTGGGTGAGCTCGATTCCGGTACTTTGTTTCACCTGCTTGGATTCGATAGCAATGTCCGAACAGACGTCGACCAAGTCACCTACAACGGGGTCGTTGTCGATGGTATCGAGCCATTCCTGCGCCTCGCGATCGTTTCCGACCGCAGCGATCTGGAACGACACTGCATCCTCACCGTATCGTGTCGATGCTAGTGTGCGCTTGGTATGTTGCAGAACTTTGACCATCTTGTCGCCCTTCTCGCTCGATCCAGTCGGTCTTCCATCTGTGATGACGAGCACAAGTGCTGGCTTGAGCATTCTGCCCTTCTTAGCGGGAGTCAGCACCAAAGGTTGGAGGATCTTGGTTTCGAGTGATGAGCCCATAGGAGTAGCTCTTCCGTTGTAGGCGCATCGCGAAGTCAACTGTTCTGCTTCGGCGACGTTGTGAATTCGCTGTTGCGACGAGCTGTTCATCCAAGCGACCTCCATTCCGTCGGGATCGAATCGGGCAGCTGCGTCGGTTGCGCGTTTCAGAATGCCCGCCAGTGCATCTCTTCGGCGCGTGCCCTCGCTATGCATCGACGCGCTGTCATCGAGCAGGAACATGACATCGAACAGCGCGAGCTTGACCAAGTCTTGCGCCAAGTATGGTGGCAACTGCCAGCTGTCGGCACACTGTTGCAGAGCACCAGAGCTGGCGATGTGCTGAGCAATTCGTGCTACATCGGCAAACGTGTAGAAGGGGTACAGATATTGATCCATAACGCAAGTGGCGAGCAGATTCGCGATGTGCTTCCAATCGCGTAACGACTCCCATCCCAGATTCGGGTTGTTGGTGGCCACGTGCGCAGCGTTGAGGTTGGCGACCGGAGGCTTGTTCTGTTGCTGTTGATGATGGTGCGCTGCGTAGGCTGCACCGGCTGCAGCGACGGCTGCTCCACCCACAGCTACGCCACCCCATGAAGAGGCATGCGAATTGGATCCCGATGAAGAAGACATGGGAGCTGCGGCGACTTGATGTTGATACGCAGTGGTTTGCTGTTGGTTTTTCTTGGAAGCCTTGTACAGCATGTATGCCGTGACACCGACAGCTAGACCAGCGAGAACGAGTTTCTTGTTGAATCCCATCGCTTGTCCACAATGGAGAGTCGTTGAGCTGGTGCTCGTCTTTGTTTTATACAAGCGCACAGATGTCCAGCTTGGCTCAGTACGACGAGCGGCTATTGAATAGTCGTGAGTGAAACACGAATCGTGAACCGTGAATCGTGAATGCTTTCGGCACGAAAGCGTGTATAGTGCCTCCACTGAGTCAGGCACATAAGCAGCACAAACAACAGCAGCCAGTCAACGACGTCACTCAATGACTTTTCGCGGCGAAAATGCGGTGCAACACAGACCACCTAAGCACCAAGTTCATCACGGATTTACGATGTACGCCAACATCCGGCAATACGGCCAACCGGCCGAGACGTCGTTCGGACCCCCTTGCCCCATGCATGCATCATGACTAAGCAGTCGAGGATTTAACCGTACAGCACTTTGTCCCATCACGTGACCCACTATCCACAACCTCTACCTCTGATTCTTGATGTTGGATATTGACGATTGGTGATTCGAGTCACTCTGGCAAACCTCAGCTCCTCGACGGAGCTCACTGTGCTCGCATCGTTTCTCGGAGCAGCGGTACGTCAAGTTGGCAGCTTAGAGCTACCGTTCTTGGAGCTCGATCATGCGCAGGACACGGCTCGCAAGAGCAGCTGCTGAATCGGCGGCCGCCAGTGCATCTTGCACCAGTCTACCACGCAAAGCACGCATAGCGATCATCGGAGCAGGTCCATCTGGGTTCTATGCGGCCTCGCGAATCCTCTCGCGGATCCCGTACTCCTCGGGCGATGTATTGGCATCACAATCTGTTCACATTGACATCTTTGACCGCCTCCCCGTTCCGCACGGCTTGGTCCGCTATGGAGTTGCACCAGACCATCCCGACGTCAAGAATGTCGAGCACAAATTTGCTTCGGTCGCCCAGGATCCTAGAATCAGGTTCGCGGGTAACGTCAACGTCGTACATTCCTCGGGCGACGAGTCGCAGAACATTCCATATCCAGAAGCGGTGCAGGTACCCCTACAAGTGCTATCGAGGTACTACACGCACATCCTCTTTTCGTACGGTGCCTCGACGGGTCGCAGTCTGCACATACCCGGTTCGGCGCCAGGCGAACTCGCAGGTGTATACACAGCGTTGCAGTTCGTCAACTGGTACAACGGCCATCCTGCATCGCACGACCGCGTGCTTCTAGCAGATTCGCGATTCCATGTGGATTTGAGCAACAAGCATCATATGAGTGTCATCGGTGCAGGAAACGTGGCTCTCGATGTTGCTCGCATAGTGCTTCGCTCTTCAACGCCGTTTCTAGATTCAGCAGAGAGGGTTACGTCGAACAAGGCTCCAGGTTTGGCAGCATTGGAAGAGACGGATGTACCCGAACCCGTGCTGGCCGAATTGGCGCGGTGCAAAGTGCAACACGTCGATCTGTTCGCCAGACGAGGACCAGCGCAGTTGGCATTTACAAATAAGGAGGTGAGGGAGATGCTATCGTTACAAGGCATTGCGCTGCAACCGCTGGAGAAAGAGCTGCTCGATTCGGCATTGCACCAGCTCGAACAACTGGCTTCGAAAGCAACATGTGATCCAGCAAGCGCCAACCAGATCGCTTCGGAAGTACGTGTAAAGAAACGTCTGCTGAGCTTGCTCGCCAAGGGCAGCAAGACGAAAGCTGATGTCGGAGCGGACGTCAAGACGTGGGCGCTCAACGTGTTCCGCTCACCAGCCAAGTTTTCGCCTAAACAAGACGGGAGCAACCAAGTGGCGAGTATCGAATGCAACGTGACCTCTTTGCAGAGTGGACAACCGACAAGCCGAAACTTGGACGCGGCTGATCCGCGGAAAGCTGCTTGGGGATCGGGTTCGACGGATGCAGTTTCGCCTGCAAGCACATGGATGGCGACAGGCCAAACGGTGAGCACTGCCACAGACATGGTGGTGTCGTCAGTAGGATATCAGAGCGAGCCACTCTTCTCGCCCAGCACCGCCTCGACGCAGCAGTCTTGCAACGCCGTTGTCCAGGAAGGACGATTAGTACAGCTGCCCTTTGACAACGCTCGTCGGATCGTCCCCAACCTGGGCGGGCGCATCATCGACCCATCAAACCAATCCACTATCCCTGGAGCGTACGTCAGCGGCTGGCTCGCGCATGGCGCACAAGGCGTGATTGCAACCACGATGATCGACGCCTATAGCGTCGCAGACATGATCGTCTCTGACCTGCACGCTCCCAGTCGCGTCTCCAAGCACGAAACGCTGGTAGGCGCCGATCTGTTGGACACTTTGCGGAACGAATCATCCAGACCGGTCGTTGGCTTTGACGATTGGCACAAGATCGACCATGAGGAAAAGAGGAGAGGCGCAAAGTTGGGCAAGATCAGGGAAAAAGTGCTCACCGTTGGCGAAATGCTCGACATCATTAACTGAATCACGGATCGCTATCTTGACGACATCGTCACACCCACACTCACCCACTCACTGACGCTTTGACGCGTCTCTTCGCAATCGTGATTCGTGATTCAGACGTGCCTCACTCGGTGAAATAGTGAATCGTGAATGTCACCAAAATAAATCCATTTTCCAAGACGTTGGCGTGTTGGACGTTGTGAAAAGCGTAAGTCTGCAGTGGGAGGTTTTGGACAGAATGTACGTGGATGCTCTGCTTCAGTGACCGAGCTCCTGGGCAGCAGCCTCGAAAGCCTGCTTGAAGATGGTGCACGCATGGCTCAGTTCGTCTTGGCTAATGTTGAGTGCTGGAATGAAACGCAGGACGTCGAATACCGAGGTGCTGAGCAGCAGCATGTTGCGCTTCAGACACTCTGCTACGACCTTGGGAGCGATCTGCTCTGGCTTTCTGGGGTTTGCTGCTGTAGAGTTGTGGCTATCAGTCTTGGTGACAGGGCTGCCAAATTGAACGCCAATCATAAGACCTCGACCACGAATATCTTCGATCAGGTGGCCGTATTTGGATTCGTGCTGGAGCGCGCGCAAGAACGAGACGAGCTGCTTGGATCGCTGAGCGACGTTATCGAGCACATGCTCGTCTTTGAAAGCTTTGATCACCGCGGTTGCAGCGGCGCACGAGACCGCATTTCCGGCATACGTTCCTCCCATGGAGCCTGGCTTTTGACGAGACATGATTTGGTTGGTGGAAGCGATTCCAGAGAGCGGGAAACCGTTGGCGATACCCTTGGCAAAAATGAGCACGTCAGGACGAACGCCTGAATCCTCGACGGCGAACATGGTGCCTGTTCGTCCGAAACCAGACTGTACCTCGTCGCAGATGAGCAAGAGCTCGTTTTCGTCACAGATCTCTCTCAATCCGTGCAGGAACGACGCAGGCGCAGGAACGTAGCCGCCTTCACCAATCACGGGCTCGATCAGAATCGCAGCTGTGTCCGAAGCCGCTGTCTGCTGCTGCAGTGTCAAACGCACCTGATGCAGCGACTGACGAACCAGCTCTTCCACATCCGTATCGACAGGCAGTCCAAAATGAGAGTAGAACGGAAACGATGTAGCAAACACACCTGGCATCAAAGGTCCGTGACCTTCGCCGTAGATGGTCTTGGACCGAGTCAGCGCAGCGGTAGCAGCGGTACGGCCATGGTACGATCCTTGCATGACGATCACGTTCTGCTTCTTGGTAGCCGCACGCGCGAGCTTGACAGCCGCTTCCACTGCTTCTGCGCCTGAGTTCCAGAAAAACACTGTGTCGAGCGAAGCGTGCGGCAAGATGGGAAGCAGATTCTTGATCAGCTCGATCTGTGGTGCTGAAAAGCCAATGTTGACTTGGGCATGCGTGATCTTTGCGCACTGCTTGACAGCCGCTTCGGTGACTTTGGGGTGACAGTGTCCCAAGTTGCAAACACCGATACCGGAAGTCATGTCGAGCAGCTTGACACCTTTATCCGTGGTGATCCAGCTACCCTTGCCGTCTTCGAAGACGTGCTTCGAGAGACGACCGATCCCTTTCGTGATGTGCGTTTCGCCGAAAGCGGCAGCGTCAAAGTCGGCTGCTGGCATCGTGGGACGAAATGCAGATGTTCGAGCAGTGCTTGATGAGATGGTGCGGCACAGCGAAGCGAAGGAATGCGACGACGTGCAAGGCAAGGCTGAGCAAGAAGAGGAACAGGTGGATAGCTGAGTCGATCGCTTGAACAGCCAAGACTTTATAGGCTGCGACGAGAGCAGGATCCGCATATTGTGACTGATGTTCATGTCCTGTCACTTCGACGACGCGCGAATCAAGAGCCACTCGCTGGGTCTGATTGACCGAAGCTACGAATGAAACGGCGACTGTGGCTACGACGCCAGAGAAACGTGAATGGGCAGTGAGACGGATGCGACAGTGTGAGAGATTGGGCTGCTTATCAGTGGATGCAGAAGCTGCCAAGTTTCAACAGTCATGGTTGCCAGTGGTGAATGAGTCAAGCATTCTCTGCATGCTATCATATGACGTGTGGTTCAAGCGTGGAGCAACTGCCGGTCGCTTGCTGGCCTATGGGCTCGCCGGGTTACAGAACCTCTGCCGCCCCTGGCGCAACACTCACGACTCACACTCGTGACTCTGAATCACGACTTGGTGTTTGGTTGGCGCGATTCGGCAAGGCCTGTCAGCTTGCGAACTCGCGGCTCGACAAATTTCCACTCCGCCCGTGCCCGCCCGTGGCCCTTCGTGCTCGGACCTTGGATCTGTGGCAGCAGCCCAGCTGCCAACCAGCCACCTGCGGTCCTGCAGATATCAGTTCTAGACCAGTCTTGAATTTAGCCGCGTCAGCCGCGCTACCCTCGTCAGCTCAACTGTCGCCGCTCGACACCAAGATAGCAAATCCTTTGATCCGTCGAGGTTCGTGACTACTCATCTGACGTTGCATCTGTTAGCATATTTACCACCAACTTGCAAGAAGAATAAAAATTGCATTGGCTCGTCTTGACTTTATGGTTGAAGCAAGAAAAGCTTATCAGAGTGGAACAGGACAAGACGGAAAGAGACGATCGCTGTGAGATATGGATATGATACATGTAACTTGGTAATGCTCGCTCGGTCATCGGAATCGATCAGAAGCTGTTGTGAAAGTGGGAAAGAAGAAAGGAGGAGGATGCCAGGTTGCGCGCTCACTGTCGAGCTTGCGAAAAGGCATGGCCTCCAGTGAAGGCCTGAATGCCACCGGCAGCCTGGATGCTGTTCCACGCCTGACGCAGTGGCGAAGTCGTGAGCCCTTCACCAACGCCGCTGAATCCAGGATAGTGGGGGACCACGCTGCCGTGACCAGGCTGTGCGTGCATCTGAAGATGCTGCGGCATCATCTGTTGGTGCTGATGGTGCTGTTGCAGGCTGGCTTGCATCTCAAACGGGTCGTCCAGGTACCACGACTGCTGCATGTTTTGCGGAGCAGCCCCGACCAGACTCATACCCATCATCTGGCCTTGGCTCTGGAAGCCTCGTCGGCCAGGAGACATGCCGCTCGAGAAGCGCAGCGAGCCAGGTGTACGCCCCGGCGTCAGACCTGATCCCATGCCAAGTCCCGCACCGAAGCCGGCGCCGTTGAAGCTCATCTGGCCCGCATTGCCACCCATAGCCAGCTGCATCTGCAGGCTTGCACTCGAATTCGGAGAGAGCATGCCCGCTCCGCTGCTCCGCAGAGGTGAGCTTCGGATGGGCGAGTGGGCCAAGGCAGCGGCAACGCGTGCAGTCGATGTAGGTGATCGAGCTCCACTATCACCCTGTCCCTGTTGTCCCTGTCCGCGCATCGACGACACGGGCGAGCTGATGGACCACAGTCGCTTCGGAGACGTGACCGACGAATTGTTAGAAGCATGTTCGCCAGTTGAGCCCTTGATCTGTCGGCGCAAAGGCGAACCACACGAAGTGTCGTCCAGGCCGTTCGAAAAGGCAAATGCGCCGCCCAGAGCCGAGCCACGCATGGCGTAGAGAGAAGGAGAGAAAGCAGGGCCGTAACCAAGCTGGCCGTTGCCTTGACCAGCCAGTTTGCGCTTCCTTGCGCTGTGGTTGGCGGTTGCTTGCATCGATGGCGGCGGCATCAGCATCAATGGACTGCTAGGAGGGCTGCTGGCGCTGTCGACCAAACCGGGAATGGTCTTGCTGTAGTTGCTGCCTGCGATGCTGCCCGTGTAGACCGACGAGCCGACATGAGGACGAATGGGTGTGATCGAATCGAGTCCGTTGATCGCCATAGCAGCGCCTGCCAACCCATCGCTGTTCTGAAGCTGCGTCTCCAGGAGCGGAAGGCGGTCAGCCGCAGCGCGAGGGCCTAGAACCTTGACCTTCTTGGTTGACTGCGGTCGACCGCTTTCCTTGTCCGATTCGTCGCCGCTGTCGGCAGCATCGCCCGTCTGCGACTTCTTGCGCTTGGCCTTGTTGCGTTTCTTGGTGCTGTTGTCCACGCTGTCGCCGCCCTGCGACGAGGTCAAAGTCGTATCGGCGTCGTCCACGCTGAGCGCACTCTGGACGGCATCGAGAGAGTTCACAGCCTTGCTGTTCGTCTGGCTCTGTTGTTGTTGTTGCTGCTGCTGCTGCCGAGCCTTGGCAGCCTCGAACTTCTGAGGCATGGCGTTGTATAGGCCATTCTGGAACCGGTCCTCGTGGCCCCGCTTGATAGCCCACCATCCGCCCTTGCCCGGCATGTTGGCCTCCCGTTCAATCTTGATAAAGCTCTTGTTGAGACTGAGATTGTGACGGATCGAGTTCTGCCATCCGCGGTCACCCTTTTCGAAGAATGGATAGGTAGAGCTGATCCAGTCGTATACTTCCGACAGCGAAAGACGCATGTCGGATGACGATTTGATCGCCTGGCCAATGAGGCCAGCGTACGACACCGAGCTTGGCTTGGCCTTGGATTGCCCAAATCCGGGCGGCAACAGATAGTAACGCGCAGCTGGCTCCTCGAGCAACGTGCCCGCATCGAGCGCCGCTCTGAGCTCTTCCGAGACCAACTTGACCAGGCGGCTGCCGTCTGGCTGGTCCCAGCCGATCTCATCGCCATTCTGGACAGACGGAGCGGCTTGGGCCATACGCTCAAAGTCCTGGCAAGGAACATCGACGTCCTTGATCGCACCCAAGTGCAAGCCAGAGTCCCCAGCAGCTTTGGATTTCTTGCTCTTCTTCGTCGATGAAGGCTGCGATACGCTGTTGGCCGCAGCGCCACTAATGTCAGCATGCTGCTCGGTGCCCTTAGTAGCAAAGAGGGCGGCAGCCGGCTCGGCATCTTCAGCTCGGCTCATCATGTTGACAGCAATGGTTGGCAGCTCAGAAGATGGCTGCACGAGCACAGCCGACTCATCAGCGACCGTCTTGGCTGCATTTGCGAGCTGTTTGCTGGGAGAAGGCGGCGAGTCGCTCTGTACGCGGCGTTCCTCTGCGAGTTTGATTCTCTTCTTGCTGCGATTGCGCGCCGTGGTGAGGCTGGTGTCGTCTTGGGATTCAGCGTGAGGTGCGTCGAAAGCATGACTGACGCCCTTGCTTGGTTCGGGCAGTGGCTGTTTGGTCTCGACATTAGGTGCCGATACGGTGCGTGGCAAGCTAGAGCCAAAGACGTCGGCGGGACTGATGGTGTCGATCTTGCGCGAAAGGCCGCGTTTGTGCTTGCTGCTGCTAGTTGCTGAACTCAAAAATTCGCGAATGTTGCCAGACGGTTGACGATCGCGGCGAGCGTCGATGGCAGAACCTGATTGGGCGCGGACGAGGGCACTACGGGGGCTGGCGAACGGCAGCTTACCGCCGATCATCTGATCACCGTCGATACCGGCTCGAAGGGAAAAATTGAAAGCCATGGGTGATGAAGTCGACACGATGAAGCCCTTGTGAGCAGTGTCATCCAGCTGGGCGGCCTCAGCAAGCGACGAGGGAGGCGGGTCGAGTGCAGTACCACCGGGAACAGAGAACAAAAGACCGCGCTTGGCGTTGAAAGCTGGAGGCTTGCCAAGACTGGCTGTGTCTTCGCTGTTGATTCCAATATCGTCATCAACGTCAAAATCGAGATCGCCAATTCGGCTGGCGACACCCGAGACGAGACGTCCTGAGAGCGGAGACATGACCGCCACCCCCTGCGATGAAGAGCGCATGAGTGAAGAGTTGGCTGAAGCCTGCGCGCTCACCTGCCTAGCGTGGAAGAAGCTGGCAACCGAAGGGCTGACACCAATCAGCTCGGGACGATGCTCGTCGGTTGCCATGAGGAAGTGAGCAGCAGGCGTGACGGACGAGCTGGCTCGTACATTGGAACGATTGGCGTCAGAAGTCTTTCGCAAGGTCGACAGGGGCTCGGCGTCCCAGGCGGAAAAGGTGATGGGACCAGGGGTCGAGTGAATGTTGCAGAGCGTGTCGAGAGAATCGTAACCGGGCTGACTGGGCGAAATGCCGTGCATGGTAAAGTCGTAGTGCTCGCGCGTGGTCATGCGCATGTGCATGTTACCGGGGCTTGCACCGAGGGTGGTCCAGCGCAAAGCGCGAGAGGAGGAGGATTCGAGAGGGGTAGCACGCACGATGGAATCTGGCGATTTTCGTGTCCTGTTGGCGCCGCTAGGGGTGCTTAGCACGAGGGAAGCGTAGTCCGGATTGGCTGCCTTGATGGCATCGGCTGCAGCGGCAGCTTTGACGGCCTCGTTGAGCTCGTGTTGTGCGCGGGCGGCGGCATCGACAACGTGCTGAGCGGCGATTTCGGCTTGTACCTGCTCTTGCAACACCTTTTGGTGGGCTGCTTGCTTTTGCCTGAGCTTCTCGGCCTTGTAGAGGCGCCTTGGGCTGGTCTGCTTGGACATGATCCTGTCGAGAAAGCTCAGACCGCTCATCTTGATGTCGGAGCTGTCCAAGTGAGCAGGAGCAGCGGTGCCGTTGGAGCTTGTTGAGAGAGCCCTTCGACGAGCCGCGCCCCAACCGTCGGCAGCCAAGCCGCCGTTGAGGCGGGCAGCGGCAGAGGTGGGCGGCTCGAGGATGGAAAAGCAGATGCCAGAGTCGTCGGGATCGACATCGGGGCTGCAGAAGACAGCATCTTGTTCGACAGGCGATTTGAGCAATCGCAGCGTGCCTCGAGGGCTAACCCAGGCGCGACGGCTAAGTTCCTCGAGCGAGGTGCAGTCACGTACCTCGCCACTGACGCGCGCGACGGGCGAAGCCTCGAACGAGACAGTGCGAACGCGAGATCTGCGACCGGAGAAGCCGCTGGAAAGAGGGTTGGAGGGAGTGGAAGGGTCCGGGCTTGTAGTAGAATCGCTGCCGTTGAGGTCGAGACCAAGGCCGACGCGAGTGACGGATTTGATGCTGCTGCAGCTGTTCTTCTTTGCGTGATTTCTGGCTGGAGGAGTTCGAAAGGCGGAACTGGAGCCTGAAGCGGGCGAGGAGTGAGCGACGGTGGAGTTGGGCGTCGCGAGAAGATCCTTGGCGCAAGTCGAGGCGACATTGGCAGCGGCAATGGCACGCTCACGTTGGCGTCGCTGACGTAGCTTGTGCTTCTTGAGCTTGAGACGACGTCGCTCTTCGGCGTTGCCAACCTGGTCGAGGCTGGGGTGGATCTTGGGCGACCCAGGAGAGTCTTCTGGCTCAATGACGGCGGTGAAAAAGGAGAGGGCCGGACTGCTGGTGTTGCGCGGCCATGCGGAAGCACTTGGACGTGTCAAGAGCGAAGGAGCGGCGATACGAGGCTGGGAGGGGCCGGATGGGGGTTCAACTGGCTTTGCAGCATCCGAAGCGGATTCGATGGAGGCTGTGGACGTTGTGGTAGTCGCTGTGCGTTGGGTGCTCGTAGATGCTTTGCGCTCGGTTGGATTGGAAGAAGATGCAGAAGTGGAAGCGACATCAGGCGTAGCCGTGGCCGAGAAAGGACGACGTTCAGCTTTGAGAAAGGCGGCCACGCCAGCCTTTGTCCTCTCGTAGTCTTCGCGTGTGAGACGGAGGCCCATTGCCTGCGCTCTGGCGAAAAAGTCTTGGGCATCCTTGGACATTTCGGAGCGTGTTGCGGGAGCGGAAGAGCCGGACCCGGCTGCGCTGGTAGAGGGAGTTGAGCAGCCGAGTTTTGCTGTCGAAGAAGAAAGGGACGGTGCAAGCTTGTTGGTTGGAGACGAGGTCAACGGCAAGCTCGTGTTGGTGGAAGGAGCGGCTGCTGTGAGACAAACACGGTTGACTGTGCGAGCGGGTGGACACGTGGTGAGCGAGGTGGAAGTGGAAGTGGAAGAAGAGGGTTGGGCATGCTCTTTGGCAACGGGATGCTCCATGCTGACAGGTGTTGCGGAGCGTGAGCCTGTAGGTGTGGGACTGGCATGGATCGCTTGAAGGGGCGACTGGTCTGCTGGATTGACCATGGCGAACTTGGCGCGTCGACTGCCAGGAGCCGAGCGCGATAAGGTGCTTGGAGCGATGCTGGTGGCACGAGTTGCAGGCGTAGCAAAGGGAGTGCTGGTGGAAGTAGGCGAGTAGTCCGATGAGGAAGAGGCGGGGGGATAGCCCGGGGAGCCAAACGAGCGCGGTTGCGATGGTGTGGTCATGGTGACAAGCCACGTTGCAAGCGCGACGGGCGTCAACTGGCCGATGTACGTGAAGAGGAGAAGGGGAGGCGGCGATGAGGTGAGGCTAGCAACGCGTGTATGAATACTACAAGATGAACGCGTAATAGGTTACCAATGTATGCTGTTGATTGACGATGCTACGACGCGTGCCTTTACGAGATTGGATGGCGTGTTGCTGGGGGTGGGTGCGATTGCCCCACTGCAAAGATAGACTTTGTGTGTGTGTGTGTGTGTGTGTGCGAAGGCGATGATGATGAACGAAGGATGAGAATCAACCAAGTGGATGTGACAGTCGAGATGAAGGAAAGGACGAGCAAGGGTGAAAGTTGGTGGGCACGAGACAGACGAGGAAGACGACGAGTGCAGTTGAGCAGAGGGCGAAACAGAGACGGAGACAGACTCAGAGACAGCTGCGTTACGATGCAGTCGTCAGTGGAGAGCGACGCGTGAAATTGCGAGGCAGGCACGAGGAGAAAACAAAAATTAAAAACAGAAAATAGAGAGATGAAAGGGAACGCGCTCTGCTGGACCAAAAGTTCAGGCGCGCTTGGAAATGGATATAGCTGGCTAGAATCGACGTGATTCACGATTCACGATTGCCAAAAAGAGGAGAGACGTGAGCAGGCACGCTGTCACTCATGACTGCCGTCCATCTCTTGCATCCATCACCCTGGCGCTCGTTGGCTAGGCCACCCAAACTCGTGACTGTGACTTGGAACAAAGACCTGCTCACCTCTCCAGCTAGCTACTCAACACAGACTTGCGACGCGCCTATTCCAACGAGTAGATCCAAGTGCTGCAGTAGCTGCAACTATCAACGGCGTGACGTGAATGCTGAGGTGAGAAACGCACAGGCAGGAATCCATTCACCAAGCGAAAGGTCTGACCTTGCGCTCTCACCATCTCGATGTCTGTGAGCTCAAGTTGCATGGCTACGTTGCCGACGGTGATTAGAGTCATCTGCGGGCTGCATTCAAGCGCATCTACGGTTGACCAGTGATGCTGGGCGCTACCAAGCCTCTGACACTTGGCCCACTCGTGATTCGCAAATCGTGATTCACAGATTGGTGATGGCCAGAGAGGAGAGTGTCACAGAGTGTAGCTAACTTAGTAACCTCCTCGGCGTTGGTCTTAGGCCAAGCTGGAAGTGTCCAGAATCTCTGTATGACACTGGCCGAGTGCGCGAAAATTCGTGAATGGCGGCGGCACGCGTCTCGGAGCCAGAGACCAAGTGATGCATATCTCGCGCTTGAGACGGCAGGTCAGTCGTCTTGCCCTTGTCTTCTCTTGCCTTGCCTTTCCACTCGAGATCTCGACCGCGTAGCTCGCTTGACAAACCTGAACCGCTAAGGCTCACTCTGTCTGTATCTGGCCGTTGATGCCCTCGCTTTCCATCGTGAATGCAGATCACATGCAGCCAGCTGACACGTCGGCGACAGCGTAGCATCGTCCAACACGTTTTGAGCCTCTAAGCGCATTTCTCGCTTTTCCATCCGCCAGTGTTCTATCACACTTCTCGGCGTATACAGGCGCGTCGGTCGGCCGGTCGGACGCGCGCCTTCGTGGTGGCTTGTTCCACTGACACCAAGAACGAGCTTTGCTTTCCAATCTGAGCCCAAGACGCAAGCATGCCCGCTCAGCCAGGAGCAGTGCTAGCTTGCCAGTGTCGCCAACAGCGAAACTGGCGGCTGTCATTTGTCAGTTCATGGACAAGGTCTGCGTGCCTTTTGAGTCGTGGAATGTGTCAACGCCAGTGCCTTTGTGCAGCTCTTCGGCAAATCAAGCCATCGTGGTTGCGCGCTCAGTGGCTCGGCGTTCCAGATGACGACCAATTGTTCGTCCTCAGCTACTCAAGACTTGGCTTGCCACTTTCTGTTCACCTCAAATCCCAACCTCGAGGCTCCGAGGTTCCGAGATGATGCTCAGCTGCGATGACAGCTCGGCAAGCTGTTTTTCGTCCTGTCTGACAGCCCACGAGCTGATCCGCAGTCGTGAATGCCGTGACGGTCGTGACGAGAGTTGGACAATCGATGTCAAACTTGGGTCCCGCGCCTGTTCTTGCTCGCCAGGCCGGGCCAGCTGCAAGGAGTATCAGCGTAGTTAACGTGTCTTGATTGTCGGTAACAGATTCAGCCTTCCCCTTTCAGCAAAATTCACGTGCAGTCGTGAGTCACGGTAATTCAGGTGACTGTACAGGACAACTACCTAACTTGATCACTCGTGACTTGTTATTACGAACTTAATTTTTGATGATCGAATCACGATCGGTTCGCGCGCGCTGTCACTTAACGCGCCACGCGTGCACCGTGTTCAGCTCGCGACGCATCACGTGATCTGATTCGCCTCATCCACACGAGAATCACGAATCGTGAATGTGACAGTAGCAACGTTGTATCCACGATCCACGCTGAAAAACGCCGCAATGGCTAACATGGCTTGGCGAGGGAAAACGAATGATTGGATAAATGATGGATGCAAATGAGGGCAAGGATAGCGGTCACCTGTCACAGCCTGCGAAGGGCCTCGATGACAAGCTCGATCTCTTCCTTGGCTTCAAGGGTATCTGTGGAAACAATGTAAGCATGCTTGGCCAGCGCCTCCGATTCCAGACCAGAGTCGACGCTGGCACAACAATTTGTCTGCACTTTCAGGCAGAGAGCGTGCCTCACAAGGCAGTCTTCGTGAACATCGCTGACCGAAAGCAGCTGGCTCGGGTCCAAAGGGATGGTCGTCATCGCACTGTCATCCGTCGCCGATCTGGACAAGATCAATCGATCGTCCACGACGGTGTACCAGCGCCTCTTCCACTGCACAGCGCCCTCGGCTTGAAGGTTGAGCCATCCTGACAACAACCGAGTCGGCTCTGCCTCTGCGCCTGACTCGCGCCCTTTTCTCAGGGCGGCAATCAGTTCTGCCAATCGCTTTTCTCGTCGGCGCTCGCTCGCTTTGGCCTGCTCCTTGCGCTCGCGTCCAAGTTGCTCTTTCACCCGTGCTTCAGCCTTGAGCTTGGCTTCTCTCTCGGCCAAGTGCTGGATCTTGAGCTCGTACTCGTGCTTGACACGCTCGGCCTCGTGCTCACGCCATTCTTGCTCTTCTCGAATGCGATTCGCTCGATCACACTCGAGTTGACGCTGCTCCTCCATGGCCCGACGACGCCTCATTTCGTCGGCTTCGAGCTTGCTTCGTTCGTATGCATCGAGCTGGTTGCGTGTCGCCTGTTCCCTCGCCCACTTGGCTCGGCGGATAGCTTCAGCCTCCATCGTGTCCTTGGTGCTCCTTTCTACTTTGGCCAGCTCTTCCGCTAGCCGTCGTGTCTTGCTCTCGGCCTCGTGCACTGCGACTAGGGCTGCATTCTCGGCAGCTCGAGCGCGAGCCTCTGCTTGCGCAAGTCGCTCGCGAAGATCTTGTAACTCTGCGTCTACAGGACTGATGACACCTCGTTGCTCGCTCCTGTGCGGTATCAATGCAGCTTCTCTCCAGGGCACCGAGAGGTGTTCTGTTGAGTCTGGCGATTCTGGTGGCTCAACCCACTCGTTTCGTCGATCTGCTTCGCGTTCGGCTTGGGTCTCTTTAGGAGGCGCCGGTAGATCCTTGTCAAAAATGGAACAAGCGCCAATGCTGCCTCCCGAGCTTGACGAGGCTAATGCGTTTCTGTCGGGAGAGACCGACAAGACCGACTCGTACCCCGATGCCTGTCTGCTTCGACTCTGAGCTGATGTCGCAATTTCCGTCGCCGAAAGTTCCGTTTTGGAATGCGCACCCGCCAATTTCGTCCAACGTGCAAGGCTCGACGAACTCAGAAACGTATCATGGGTGGCGTTGTCAGCAAATTCCCAAAGACTCAACGAGTGCATGCTGGCGCGACTATTGGCGCGACTGTCCATGATTCCGGTCAGGTCAGAAAGCCATTCCTTTGGTGGTGCGTCTGGCTCGGCCTGATTCGGGTACGCAGCTGTTGGAGTTGGCGGAACGGTGACAATCGTAGTGAGCGTACTGGCAGGCTCACTGATGCGTTCCACCTTTCTCGTCGAGTTGAGATGCGCTGACGCGACGCTGGAAGGATTCGACGACCGAATGCAAGATGATCGCGGCGAAGGTGGAGCTAGAGGAGGGGCGAACGGAGGCGGAGGAGCCAAGGGTGGACTGATCGTTGATCGTGAATGACGAGCGGCTGGCGATCTGAGCAAGCGTTGCTGTTCTGCGCGTAGCTTCCTCATGACTTCGTCTCGGATGACTTCATCAGCGCGAAGCCGTTCTCTTTCATTTGAAAGACGCTTGCGCTCGTAGATGGATCGATGGTCTTTGGATCCTTGCGCCAACTCAAGGCGGTCAGAATTTGCGCGACTGCGCAGCTCCACCGGTTCTACAAGTGTGGAATGTGTTGAGGCAGATCGATGTGACGCTGCTGAGGAAGTCAAGGTCGATTCAACGCTCTTTGCACCGCATTTTTCAATGGGTAGCGGTGGCAGATCCCTTTCAGCTGGTGGGATTGATGTACTGTGAGCAGCATCAAGTGCATCACATGCTGCGGTCGGCGTAACAGTGACTGACTCGAGATCGATAACCATACCTTGACCACTTGGACATGCGGATTTCGGAAGACTTGCAAGAGAGGACGAGGGTATCAGATTGCTGGTACAGCTGACACTGGTGGGTAGTTGATCACTGTTGGCGTGGGATGGATCGGGATGCGAGACGGGTCGAGACCAGTCATTGTCGAGGCCAGCCTCTTCTGGCGAGGATGGCGCACTAGGCTTGGAACGAGTAAAGTTGGTTGCTGTAGAGGTCGAAGCCCACGAAGCGCGAAAATCTTGGTTGACGTTGGAGGAATCGAGGCGAGCAAAGCCTTCGAGTCGCAGTTTGGATCCGACGAGAGCCGAAGTGAGCTCAGAGGCTGTGGCGATGGTGAGTGTAGCAAACAGAACGCTACCAAGCGACGACTGAAGTGCTCTACTCTGAACGAGAACCTGGGCACGCTTGAGACCACTGCTATCCTTGCCGAGCGAGACAACGAGCAAGATACGTTCTCGAACTCGCAACAGAGCAAACTGCGTCGTACTGCCGCAAAGCTTGGGACGCATCGCATCCAAGCCACCTACGCCTACCTCGACGAGCTGAAAAGAGGCTGATCTACTTGTGATGGCCTGTGTAGAGACGAGAATCACATGATCGTAGCAACATGTTTGTTCCTGAAGTTGACCAACGGCTAGGCGCGCGCTTGAGTCGAGAGCGTCCACTGCGGTGGGGGCTCGCATGCTAGTGAGATGGCACTGAAGCGGGCAATTGCACTCGTAAAGCGATGTGCACTCATGGACGAACAAGGCCGGGTCTGTTGGGTTGGCACAGAGGCAGATGGCTGCCTGGGCGAGCGAGACAATGTAAGTATCGTGAGCCCTGGTGAGTCGGAAAGGAAGCGCTACAGGATAGTGAATGCGAACGTCGTGGAAATGGAAAAGGAGCTATCAGAGTCAACTGGAGAGGTAGGACACATTCACGATTGAGACGGCTTGCTTGACCTGTCAACATTAGCTTGGTGTCTATCCAAGCGCCGGAAGCGAGGGGAAACGCCAAACGGCTCTGAAGAATCGTCAATTCTGCCGGCTCTCACGCGACGGCGGCACGAGTGTCGATGGAAGCGATGCAGCTAGCCAACTTTGCACTTTTTGAACCAACATACATTCGTGATTGTGCATCAATCGCAAGACCGAGACAGTATTCGCGATGCACGATTCTACGGAAGCATTAGTCGCTCGCTCCTCTCGAAGCCATTCACGGCGATTGGAGATTTGAGTTGCGATGATCTGGGCGTCAAATTTCTAATGCAGTTTGGTACGAAGGCGAGGCACAGGCACAGGCAGAACGTTGTTCTTTTTTCATTCCCACATGGACTGGCCGCCTTCACGTTCGGATTGCATGTCAGCTTTTGAGGAGGAGCAAGCGTGGATAGAGTGATATAGTCCAAGCAGCGACTTGAGCCCCTTACGCGGTTTGGTGCTTTCTTTTATCTTGATGATGCGTGATTCAATTGTGAGCGATTCGCGCTTTGCTGTCTCTCCTTCCTTTTGAACTCACGACTCACGACTGTTTGTCGTTGCGTGACAAAAAGGTAAATCGTACAGTAAATTGTCAGCGTGAACTCGTGACTTTCACGATACAGGATCAGCAGCACGCGAGGTAACTGCAGATCGTTGATCTTTTTCGCTCGCTTAAACTGAGCGGCCCTTGAAAAGTGCGCTGCTACTAAGTTACTTTTCGCAACGCACACACGCACACACGCACACACGCACACGCCTAATCCCAATCACGAATCACGAATTCTATTTTCTCACTTTCCTGATTCGTGATTTGTGATTCATGATTGTCTCTCGAATACCGCACTGCTCTAGCCAAGCGTCAGAGGTGAGCGGACTGCTTTCGCTTACTCCTGTACAAATCCGTGGCGTACAGACGTCGGCGTTGCCATCCGGAAGCTGACAACGAATATGTGTTCGGTGAACAGTGCATGTTAACGCTCTGGTAGCAGGATCCAAGCAAGCTATTTTTGTACTTGTTTGGAACCATTCACGAGTCGACTCAACTTATACATCAGCCAAGAGTGAGCAGCATCTCATGCCAAACCAAGTTCCGCAGCAGTCCTTCATGAATCTTTTGATAGAGTTTCAATCCAGCTGCTCTGCTAAGTTCAAACCCCTCTGCTAGCTCTGAGCTGCGCTCTTTGTCCTCTTTTCCTCAGCTCGCTCCTCGCTCCGCACGCGGTTTGCGCAGCTGCACCGAATCGAGTCACAAGTGTACACTAGAAACCTGACCTTTGTGGTTTCTGTTTACGCTCCACAGTTTCGTCGTTCAGCCCAACAAGGGAAAAAAAAAAATCAAGGAAAATGGAATTGAAAAAGAAAACTAGAAAAAACGGAAAATCCGACTCAATTCGTGATTCTCACAACTCGTGACTCAGTGAGTAGGCGACTGTAGCACGTACTGTAGCTTCCATTACGCATACCAAGCTGGTCTGCGGTGAGCGTGAAGCTTCGGCTAGTATGTGAGTTCAGCCCGCGCTGTCTACTTGCGCAAAACTAAATCAGATCTGAGACAAGTCTCAGTCACGTCTGCCTTCAGACACCGACTCTGTCTCGTTGTGCATTCTCCCTTGCCATGGCCGATTGTCTCGCGTCATCATCCATGGGGGTCCATCAACTCCGACGTCGAAGCCACCAAGAAGCGCTTATTCGTGAAAAAGTGGTGCAAGTCGGTGGCCAAGCACGTCCTCTTGCTAACTAACGCAAGCTACTTCCAACATGATACAGCGTAGTCCAACTATGATAGCACCAGCAACGCTTTTCGTCTTGTCAGGTTGTTTCCACGACATCGACAGTGGGTCCATGATCCGTCTCGACTCCGTGCCTTGATGGACAACGCTGCAGGCGACGAGACCTATCCGATGCACAGAAGCATTGCATTGCTTGCATTGCTTGCATCCGACAAATGAAATCTACCGTCGCAGGCTGCTCGCAGCAGTGACGAGTGCACGTGTGACAATACAGGTCCTGTTCTTTCGCTTCATTCTCACAGATGCCACAATCTTGCTTCAACCTCGACCTGCTTCACTGCGCCACAACGACGACTCGTCCGATTCATTTTGTCCAAAAGATCGAGCCAATCCCACACACTGAAGCTAAAGGCCGATGTTGCGTTATCTATTCCCTTCCAGGCGCATCCGAAATGAGAACAACTCCTAGCCAGCTTGCCCGCCGTACAACCCACTTTTCTATCATGCAGCCCAAAACATTCATGATCCTGGCTTGGCTACTGCAATTCTCTCTCTGCAGTCATGTCGCCTCCCTTATCCAAACTTGTACGGTTTTTGCGACTTGGTAGCTGGGAGTATTGCCAGCGAGATTCGCTCGCGCACCCCTTCAAATAGCCCAGGCAACATGTGCTAAGCCGAGGAAGGCGCCTCGTCCCTTGCCAAAGGACAATCCTCTGTTTACGCTCGACCTCTGCAAGCCTCAAAAGTATCCTTTGATTCTCTGCATACCTCACAATGGATGGCATCGGCTTCATTGCCGGTCTGCACGCCGCAACGCTCGACGATCAAGGTTATCGGTCCGTGCTGCTCAAGCCTAACAAGCGACAGTCCCTTCGGACTCCTGGCAGCTCCATCTCGGAAAAAACTAGATCCATCGTCAGCAAGGGCAAGAGCCTTTTTTCGCTTGCCTCTCCAGCTTCATCCATGTCTTTCAGCACGAGCACAAAGTCCGTCGCCTCCTCTTTGGCATCCTGCAGCGAACAAGGACACAGAACGAGCCATTCAGCGACCGACAACATTCAGAGCTCTTTCGTCGCCGAACACGCCTCATGGACAAAAGCAGAGCAGCATACGCTCCACCACGATGATCTTGCTCCTGAATCATCGATTCCCTTGATGCTTTTCAGCGCGCCTCGTCCCATGTTCCAGCTAAGTGGACAGCTTTGCAAAAGAATCCGCCTCGACCCACACTTTGACCCCAGCTGGATCTCGACATTTGTCGACAACAGCTACCTCTTCCCATCAAAGCCAAATGTCAGGGAGCCATATGGCTGTGAATATGTTTGCCTCGCTTGTCATCACACTCATCTCGCATCGGAAACGCTGCAAGGCAGCGTAAACTTGACAGGCCACGAAGCAGCCCCCTGTATAACGCCGCTGAGTCCAATGTCAGCAATGCTGTTTTCGATTGCAGAGCAGCCCACATCTTCAACAGATGAACAGCCTCATCGACAAGATGCGCCTGTTCTGTTGACACGATTGCCGCCAGAAAGTCGAATCGAAGCGCAAGCACTTCAGTGACAACATGACAACGCCAAATCTACACACCATACTGATCGGTACCAGCAAAGATTGCAAGACAAATCAGCTAGAACATGTCGGAAGCTCGCATTCGAGCCTTGGTCTTGGTCTTGGTCTCGGACGAGAAACCCACGGGAGCCGCATCAAGATCATCTTGGTCGAAATCAAACGTCAAGAGCGATCTCTTTTTGGTCGACTTGTCCTTTTTGCGCTTCTTCTCTGTCTGCGCCGCTGTCGACGTCGACGTGTCAGCAAGCTTCTCCGTTTCGTCTCCGGCATCCTTGCGCTTCGATCTGACTTGAAATATGACACCCGATCCAGCAGTCGAGTCGTGCATCTTGGGTCGCACCGCTGTTTTATCTCGACTAGCACCACCTTGCTCCACATCAGACGTCTCCTCATCAGAAGCAAAGATCGCTTTGTACACGTCGATCGACGGCTTGATGTACGTCAATGTGTCATCACCTTGCCGCTCGTCATCGCCCATACCGATCTCGTCTTCCTGCAGAGCGTCTTCCACTTGAGTGGTAGCTTGTGGCACAAAGAGACCGGTCGAGGCTTGCGCGTCGAGCGACAGCGGTGTTGGAGCGGCAGCTAACGCTTTCAGCTGGTCCTTGCTGCGTGCCCAATGCTGGTCCACACGAACGCTCGATTTGGACTTGGACGATCGTGTCGAGCCGTAAAATAGATCTGGGTCGTCTTGCATATTTGGATCTGGCCTCTCAGCTGAGCTGTGCTGTGATCTAGTCGGTTGCTCGCCGTCCTTGCGCCTGCGAGCGATCGCCGGCTCCGTGACACCGAGCCGTTTGCAAAGCAATCTCTCCGGCTCCCATGCTTCGACCTTGCGTGTAAGATGTCCGAAATTCCCCATCTTGGCTGCGCTCTGAGCTATCGACAACTGCTTTTCCGCCACCACACCTGCCTCATTCTGCCTCTCCTTGTCCTTTCGCTCGCTCACCGCAGAAGCCGGCGCGGGATGTCTGAGCCCAGCATGTGCGCTAGTTGCGCTCGTCTCGTGTTGCATTACGCTTTCACTTGCCTTTGCAAACCTGCTCGCCATCGCCGAGCTGATCGGTCGGAACATGTTGGCGCTCTTGGCAAATTCGTGCAATTCATTCGAGTACTGTTCTGCCGTCAGCTCTGTGGGGACTGCTAGAGATTTGGATCGTTCGTCTGTTGAGCAAGAGGTGGATTGAGACTTGAGGTAGGTCAGGTATCGCTCGTGTTTGGCGGGATTGGTATCAAAAGGCGCAAATCCTTGGAGCGCTTGTGCGGCGGTGGAGGGGTCGAGGTGGGGCACATGAATGAATTCTGGCTTGGATTCGGACGAGCAGGGAGATGGGAGGGGTAGATTCCTGGACGAGGCGAGATGTTGGCGAGCTTTGGTCGAGAGGAAAGCGGCAATGTTGGGGGGTGGACCGGGGAGTTTGGCTTCTCCTAGAAGGTGAGCTCGAGACGCAGGTGTGAGATTTCTAGCTGGGTCGTCGGTGGAAGCGGTGGAGCGCTTCCATATGCGCGTGGGGTCCGGTTGCCATCCGACGGGGAGAGGTGGACGCTCCAAGACGCGCGGTGGCGCTGACGCTTGACGGGCGAGCTGGAAACCTGACAATATCGGTCGACCGTCTGACCATACATGTGCTCGGTCGTCTTTTGGCGAGTCTACGCTTGTCGTAGTTGCGCACTTTGGTCTATCGTGTTTATCGAGCATCTGTAGCAGCGTCGGTTGTTCGGGTGCGCCCAGACCTCTTTTGGACGTGTGTGCTTGAGCAGACACATGCGCTGAATTGTCCACCTTGATAGCGCAACCACTGCCGATCGTCCGCGAAGAATCGCTGTGCATCGCTTTCGTCTTCGCACCGCTCTTGCATCCCAGTTCTTGTCCTGGCTTCCATCCCATACGCCGCAACAGCTTATAACCCACCTCTTCGTTGCTCGCCAGTCCAACACCATCTTCTTCTGCCACTGCGCTTGTCGAGGCACTCACCTCTCTCAGACCAGCAATCTGATTCAAGCCTGCAACAGCGTTATCCGACGCTCGAGTCACGTGTTGAGCAGCCTTCCAGTCGGCCAAGTCCTCCTCATCCATAAAGTCTTGCACTGTACTCCTCTTGTCCTCGGCACGATGCTTCCTGCTGGACCTGAAACTTGTGGGGGTCCAACCGTGTTCGCTGCCGACAGTATTGTAGTACCCCGCGGACCAGCCGCCCGTAAATGCGCCATGGAAGCGACGTCTGCCCTGTGCATCGCGTGCTTCCTGTTGCCATATCGGTTTGAGTTCATTCGGATCGCGTTTCCCAGACGAAACCGACGGCAAAGGCGTTCCCACAATGCACAGGTTCCGAGTTAGCGACCAGAGTGAATCCGGTGAAACCGAGCGCACTTTTCGTCGAAGACGATCCGTCGCCATGACTGCGTGTGATCTACACTAGCCATTCATTCGATCGCATCGCCTCCAGGATCCACTTGAAGCCTCGAGTCAGTGAGCAAGCTGCTCGTCTCGACGATCAAGGGTCCACATCCAACTCGCGCCGCAACGTGACGCTGCAACTGCCAATCGTGAATTCGTGTGCAGCGCATACAGTCACTATCGGCCGACAGATCACTCTTTCCTTGTACCGCTTTCTCCTCTCCACACTTTTCCGCTCTTATTCCGTTAGAATCTTGCTTGCTTTCTGCCCACTCAAGCAATCACGAATCACAATCACGGAATCTTGAATTCTCAGAAAGCATCAACCCTTGTATTGACACTCGTGACTGTGACATCCGTCTCTGATTTCGGCGTACAACCCTCAGATACTCACGACTGTTGTCCGAAGTGCGAACAGCAAAAGAAGAACCCAACTCAGCTAAGCCTCACTCACCGTTTCGAAGATCAAGCCCGCCAGCAAGATTGCTCGAGCATGAAGATGACGATTGACAATTCTACCTCTGACGTCTGCGAATTGACAAAGCACTCTCTATATAGATATGTGCGGGATATTTTAGCTAAAAGTGACAGAGAACATTACGTGAAGGGAAAAAAAACGACGAGACAGATCCTTCGCATCCTGGCGAAACCGTGTTCAAACCTGAACATGTGTGCGAACACATGTATGCGAAGAGGACGCTTACTCAGACATGGCAATGCCCGAGTCGGAAGCATAAGCGCTGTCCGGCGAAATGACGCGGTGCGGGACACCGTCAACAGTGCGGTAGAAAGCGACCTGGTCGTTCTCGTCGACAAACTTGCACGTGTTGATGCTCTTCCAGAGCGAGACAAAGACGTTTTCGGTGCTCTTGACGTAGTGGTGTCCAAGACGAGCCTTGAGCGCCTCGGTAGCCTCCCAGGCGTTGTAGTGGGGGATCTTGCTCGAGACGTGGTGAAGGACGTGAGTCTCAGCAATACCGTGGAAAAGGTAAGGACCAACAGGACCGAGCCAGTTGCGGTCAATCGTGCAAAGAGCGCCACGCGGGAAGGTCCATGCCTCGGCCTTGTAGTGAGGAAGAGCGGGGTCGGTGTGCTGGAGGTAGGTGATCATTACGAGCCAGTGGTTGCACCACAGGTAAGGAATGACATAGTAGCGGAAGACGTCCGAGAAACCGCCCTTGGAGAGCAGGCCCCAGGCGGTGAGAGCGCTGAGCGTAGCGGCGATACCAATGTCGGAAACGATAATCTGCATGCGGTGACGCTTGTCAAAGATAATCGCATCCGGGTTAAAGTGGTTCGTGAATTTGGGGTAGTGGAGCTGACCAGAGGCGTTCCTGAGTAGGTACAGAGGCCAGCCGAGGAGTTGCTGAATGAAAATGTAGAGCAGGTTGTAGGCGGGAGCATCCTCGAGAACTTCGGCGAGCCACTCGCCGAACGTTTCGTCAACCTTGATGGCACCGACCTCCTTCTCAACGGCGTCCTCGTCGTTCGAGTCGTCGGCAGACTTGGGAGCAGGCTGAAGCGGGAGACGGCCGCGCTGTTGTCGGGTTCGGGGGACAAAGACTTCGTCACGGGTCAAGTGACCTGTGGCAGCGTGATGGCGGGCGTGCGAGATTCTCCACGAGTGGTAAGGCACGAGGAGAGCCGAGTGGAGGACCCAGCCGACAGCATTGTTGAGCGTCTTGCTAGTGCTGAAGCTTTGGTGACCACACTCGTGAGCAATGACCCATACGCCGGTGAAGACCATACCCTGGAGGATCCAGTAAGCGGACCAGGCAGCAAAACGAGTAGCAGCCTGCTGAACGCCAAGGGAAACGTAGGGAGAAAGGGCGTTGGACTTGAGGCCAGAGAAGGTGCTAGCGACGGTAGGGTCAATAAAGCTAGCGGCATAGCCAAGTGCAGCAATCATGGCAAAATCGGCAAACACATAGGTGAACGACTTGAAGGCGGAGCGCTCAAAGCAGTGAGCAGGGATCGCCGAGAGAAGATCCTTGACGGTGAATTGGGGCACGTCAAAGGTGGGGATGTCCTTCTCGTCGTAGGTGGCAGCCTTGCGATGCGAGTAACGGATAGTCTCAGTCTTGCTGGCCTTGGCGGCGGTGGAGGCAGCAGCGGCCTTCTTGCCTGCGCGCTGACCGGCAGCGGTAACGTTGGGTGCGACAGCGGACGACATGTCGACGGATCGCTTAAACCTTCTTGAGAAAGATGGGCGCGGAAACGAAAACAAGGAAGAGAAGGAGGAGGAGGAATGGAAGGGACGACCTGGGATGTTGGGAGAGTTGGTGGCGTGAGGAACAAGGAAGACGACAGAGCTACGACGATCCATTAATACCACGTACTGAATGCGAATCAGTGGCGAGAACAGGGGACTGCTAGAGAGAAAGCACGTAAGCACAGCAACCCATACACACACACACACACACACATGCAGGCATTCGTGATTCTGAGGAGGCGAAATTTCGGAGCAAGCACCTCGAGCACGACGTTTGGACTGTGCGGGCGAGAGCAGGACGCACCCAACACTCTCGCTTGAATTGCATTCCAGAGTCGCAAGATAGCGTGAACAGGTCTTGGCTAGGTTTTCTCTGCTTCATTAGTTGATTTGGCGTGGCAAATTTTTCGTTTGGTCAGAGTGGCTCCATGGTTGGTGATTTCGCAGTTTTGAGCGCTCTGCGGATTCTGGAACGCAACCTCGAGCTAAAAATGCACCAAGTCGCCGAATCAGAAGCGCGGGGGGGGGACGAGGAGAGAGGACCCTCAGTTGACTCTGCGGTTGTGCTTTGCCACGTCCCACCTTCGTGATTCGCAGATTCGCACACTGAGACGCACAGACAGCTCTTCTGAAAATTCATGGCGTTCCAGTGCCAAGGCCAGACTGATTTGCTCCCTTCCTTTGGCAGGATCCACACATGTCAAAATCTCGAAAATCTTCTGAAACCCTTTGAACGTGGCCACCCTCTCGGCAGCGATAAAGGCATAACAGGTTTCAACAGTCAATCGGGGCCTTTAGGACAGAGGAAACTTTCCCTCCAGACACTCACGACTCCCGTAACTAAGCAGTTACTTTAGCAAGAAAAAAGTTGGGGCAGATTGCAGACTAAGCTAGAATTCGAACTCATCCGTCTTTGTCTCTCCAATCACACGCCGCCCATTCACGATTTCCGCCACACCTGCCAGGCAGACATGTGTACAGTCGGCTCCCTCTTTTTCCAAGCTGTGCCATCCGCCTCAAGTCCAAAACTCGAACGTCGATCACCAGCTCAACGCAACTGTCGCGTCGACACCGATCGCGATTCCCTTTCACCTCCCATCCGTGGTTCCTCATTGTCATCCAAGTTCCGTTTGGTCTACTTCTGGCGAGAGCCAACACTCGTCGCATCGAGGGCTCGTCATTTGTCACGGCTGAACGCCAAAAAAAGTCGTCAATTGCTGGATCCTAACGAGACTGATTGTGATTCAGCGCCCTCGGCTAGGACCAGGACCAAAGCACCTTTCCCCGAGGCGTGAAAGTCGTGAAAGCGAATTTGCTCGCCCCAGGACAGAGTGTGAGTCGTGAGTCACGAATGTAATCACGAATTCTACTTCAGAAATTTTGTTCTGATTGAACCTACGATCTAACAAGCTGTGCTCTACCGCTGTGGTTCTGTCGCACGGGTAATTATCAGATCGGGGCGACCTCTCGATATCGGCACCGATTCTGCAGACCTTCTGGTTTCCGGCGAGACACTTTTGAGCATCTCCGTCGTTTGCAGCATGCAAGCCTTGGTTCAAGCCTAAGCGGACGGTGTTGAGGTGCATGACGTCGACTCAGGTGTGCGACGATCCTTGACTTGAAACCAACTTGTGCTGAGTCCGCTCTGAATGGTGAAGGAAGCTGAGGATGATGTACTTCTCTGAACCAAAGACGCCGATTTGGACTCGCCCTGCAGCGTCAGTGGGTCCTGTGTCTGTAAGTGCACAATGTTGTCATGCGAGCGGCTGCGGAGCTGACCAGAAGGATCGCCTTGCTCCTTCCTGGTCTGGATCACACCAAGTGGTTGGGGAATAGCATTTGTGTTTCTTATCGCCGTGTGGTGCGATGATTGTGTGTGTTCCATGGAAATCGCAAACTTGATTTCGATTTTTTCGATCCATCGGTCAGGCACGAAAACTTTGTCCTCGCAGAACTGAATTGCTGCCGATTTTCGGCTGCGCCGTGTTTTGTGCTGTGCTGTGCTGTGTTTGATTTCATTCGTGATTTGTCTCGTGGAGGTTGGAAGACCAAGCGACGATTTCGACAGTCGTGAATCACGAATGTGTATGTGTGCGTGTGTGATCTTGACCTTCTTGTTGCGTCGTCTCCTTCTCTTGGGCGCACCACACCATCTCCACCACATACTTTCACTACATTCCTCTCGAGCGTCACGATCGCTTCTCCTCAGTTCAAGCTGTGAACCGTCTCGTCTTCGGTAGATCAGCCTCTGACTTTGCGCTACTTTTTACAAGGAGCAGTCGTTCGCACTTGCTCCGCCTGTCCACCATTCCACGTCAAGTTGTCGACCTTCGTCTAAAGGCCGCGGCCAAAAACTTCCTCACTGGAAGCTCTCGACCTCCTTAATACTGCTCTCACAGCAACCGCATCGAAGACACTTCAAAAAAAAAATTAGAAAAAGGCCGCCTGGCTGTCCTAGCTGGCGACCCACCCTGAACGACCGAGCTCGCTCATACCCATTCAACCTCAAAGGTAAGTCATATGATGCAGTAACATGGTTGCTTCGAGTTTGATTTGTCGGAAGGCTGTGGACTTGTTTTTGCATAAATGGGCACCAACCAAAAGATTCGGTCGAGGAAGCCATCTTTCTGTGCTGCGGTCGATAAGGGCTGGATCCTGCGGGTGTTGGATCTCGATACCAATGGCGGGTACATCTATAGATTCAAATCAGCCGTGAGACAATGCCCTTTCGCATCGCCTGTCGAATGTGTCAGCTCATGAACCGCGAAAATTCAACATTCGATTACAGCCATATCCACCTAGGGAGGAATGCATCAGCGCCATCTCGAGGACGGTCATGTCAAGGCAAGTCGATATAGCTTTGTTGCTGGCTTGCCTTCCGGCGGGTGCCTCACATTTAACACGTCTGCACTGTCAATGTCTCTCGGCATTCAATGGTGCTAGTTGTATTAGCAGAGCAGCAGCAGGGCGGCGGCGGCGGTTAAGATGACCAAATTAGTATGGTCTCAGGGTTGAAAACGGATTTCCGAGCTAAGAAAAGGAGGCGGCGCGTCCGTTGTGGATTTGCTATGTGGGAAATTCAACGTCGGATTTCCTGGCGCTGTTAGCAGAGAAAATACCCCTGAACCCTCCTCGCTCATCCTCGTCCTCGAACCCGCAACCCTGTTCTCAAGTCAAGTTGCGCAATGTGCAAGATATCCAAAGCACTGGCATTCCCTACTCACATTGCTACTATGCCAAACTAGTTGTCACTGTCGCAAGGACGCTGTCTCTCAAGAGGCATCAGACGTCACCTGTCAACAAACAGTCCCCTGCGCCCTCGTTTGCCACACTGGCGACCGCTGCGATGGTGTGCTAGCAAGCTCAACGCTTCGTTAAGACGCATCAACACCCGCGGTCCTCTCCGCAGGTGAACGCTTGCTGTCTTGTTGCCGATCCCTTTGTAGCCGCCTGCATAGCCTTGATCGACGCTCACACCTCGTTTAGCACCCTCGCTCCACATCCGAACTTGTAGCTCACACTGACTCTCGTCTCTTGGTTCTCGCTCTACAACTCCTCTTCATGAACCCCTGCACCCAACTGTGCGCCCTCGACCCTTTCTCGGCCTCGTACCTCGCATTGCGATGATGTGTTCCGCCGCCCTGGCAATCTGATGGGTTGATCCAATCTGTCGGCCATACTGGACATCGACTCGAATGTTGCCTTGTTTTGGTATGCACAGCCGACCACCGCTGCGCCAACCTGGCTTGAGTTTCATCGTTTACCCCCTACGAAAAAGCGCCAAGCTTTAGGTACGTTGCTTCTCTCCAATCCTCGCACTTGCAGTTCGCGGTCAAAAGGACTGCGCTCGAAAAGATCTTGAGCTGACCCCATCATCCCCCATCCGTCCATTCTGCTTTTTGCTTTGGCCATCCGCATCGCTTGACCTTGACGCATTCACTTGCCCCTGTTCACCATGACGTGCTGTACTATGACACCACCCGATCTCAACCTTCCAGGTCCATCTCGTTACGTCCAGCAGTCGATTGCCATCGATAGCTCCTGCAAGAGTTTCGCGCCGATGGCTGCTCCCTACATTTCCCTGCCCCACCAGCAGCGCTTGCGAGCCGACACTCCTCCTCTCGATGATGAGCTCGATCACATCAAGCCGTTTGATGGTCACAAGCCCATCTATCACGGCGACTTTGACTCGCAGCTGAGGCGTGTTCTCAACGACATTGACATACACGGCTGCGAAGCCAACGGCGAGAATGCGTTTTTCGTCGCCGACCTCTCCGAAGTGTACCGCCAGCACCTTCGCTGGATGCGCGCTCTTCCCCGCATCGTTCCCTTCTACGCCGTCAAGTGCAACCCGGACCCTTACGTGCTGCAGCTGCTCGGCGCGCTCGGAACCGGATTCGACTGTGCCTCCAACGGTGAGATCGAAGCTGTGCTCAAGCTGGGCATTAACCCTGCCAGGATCATCTACGCTAACCCATGCAAAGCCGCCAGCTTCGTTCGTCACGCGGCTGCGCACAATGTCGGGCTGACCACGTTTGACAACATGGACGAGCTCGAAAAGATGAAGCGATACCACCCGTCTTGCAAGCTCGTGGTGCGTATCTTGACGGACGACTCCAAGAGCGCCTGCCAGCTAGGCCTCAAGTTCGGCGCACCGCTTGCTTCGGTGCCTCGCCTGTTGGAGCGCGCACGCGAGCTTGAGCTCGACGTTGTGGGCGTCAGCTTCCACGTTGGCTCGGGTTGTTACGACCCTGATTCATTCCGCGATGCCGTCTACCGCGCACGCTGCGCGTTTGAGATGGGCAAGCAAGCAGGTTTCAGCTTCGACCTCCTCGATGTCGGTGGTGGTTTCGGCCATGACAATTTCGAGATGGTAGCAGGTGTGCTTGGCCCTGCCATCGATGCCTACTTCCCGGACGAGGACTTTGCGCCCGGTGGCAAGGAAGTTGTCGGCAAAGTCAACGGCCTACGAATCATTGCAGAGCCTGGCCGGTTTTACGTTCACTCTGCCTTTGCGCTCGCTACCAACATCATTGCGGTTCGTCGTGGCGAGCCTAGCGCGGCGATGGACCATGTCGAAGCAACTGCGCCTAAAGCGCAGGTGATGTATTACCAAAATGATGGACTGTACGGTTCGTTCAACTGCGTGATTTTCGACCACGTCAAGGTTCATCCGAAAGTTCTGACGCTGGGCCACGAGTACGTGTACGAGCCGACGATTGGGTCGCCCGGGGTGCGAGCGGTGAGTGCGGCCGACTCGCGCTTGCAGCAGGAGGCCATGACTCTCGAGTCGTGCAGCGTATGGGGTCCTACGTGCGACTCGATCGATTGCGTACGCGATCACGTCGAGCTCCCCAAGGGCCTCCAGGTAGGCGATTGGCTCGTCTACGAAAACATGGGCGCTTACACCATCTGTGCCGCTTCCACATTCAACGGTATTCGCCGCTCCGAAATTCGCTACACCCTCGGACACGGCCAAGACGCCGACATCGTACGCCAGCTCATGCTCCAATAACTTCTAACCCCCTCCATCCTTGCATTTGTCAACCAACAACTTCGTTACATCTAATCCCCTCAGTTTGCCGCTTCCCAAATAATCTCATGCCATTCTCCCTTCCATTGTCTTACGTTTGGCTCATGACTGTCAGATGTCTTGTTCACAATTCCTGATTCTACACGTTCGTACACGCTTCGATCCAGGTGTGAGACTTGAAAGAATTTCATTTGTGGTTCATCCTTACAATGTCTATTGCATGGAAGTTTGGGTGAAACAACGACGAGGTTTAAGACCGTTGGTAGTTACTGTGCGAAGAGCTCCTTGATGTGCCTGGAGATGATGAGTCGCTGGATCTGATCGGTTCCTTCGTACAGACGGAAGATCCTAGCGTCTCGGTAGAGCTTCTCGACGGGGCTCTCGGTGTTGAAGCCCAAGCCACCGAAGATCTGTACTGCAGCGTCAGCGTTGAAGTTTGCAGCTTCGCCTGCTCGGCACTTGGCCATGGAAGCCCAGAACGAGTTACGCTGACCTTGGTCCTTGGCCCAGCTGGCTTTCCACACGAGGTTTCGGGCGGCTTCGACGTTCATCTGCATGTCGGCGAGCAGGAAGGCGATCGCCTGGTGGTCGATAATCGCTTTACCCATCGTCTTTCGGTCCTGCGCGTAGATGGCGGCTTCGTGCAGCGCACGTTGGGCCAATCCAACCGCACCAGCAGCCACCAACGGACGAGTAATGTCAAACGCACCCATGGCAGTCTTGAACCCATCACCGGGCTTGCCCAGAATGTTCTCCTCCGGAACCACGACGTTTTCAAACGTAATCTGGCGCGTGTCCGAACATCGTTGACCCATGTTGATCTCCTTCTTGCCCACAATGATACCGGGCGTGTCAGCATCCACGACAAAACCAGTCATCGACTTGGCAGCCTTGGCACTGGGATCGGTCTTGGCGAGTACAAAGTACCAGTTAGCTTTTCCGCCGTTGGTGATCCACATCTTGCTACCGTTGATGACCCACTTGTCACCCTGCTTTTCGGCCTTGGTGGCAATGTTGGCCACGTCCGAACCTGCACCTGGCTCGGTGACACAGTAAGCGGCCATCAAGGGCTCTTCGGTCATGCGACCGAGGTACTTCTGCTTGATCTCGTGAGATGCCGAGACGAGCAGCGGGGCTTCGGCAAGACCGTTGGCCTCCATAGCGGTTTGAATGCCGGAGCAACCGAAAGCGAGCTCTTCAGAGATCAGTGCGCACTCCATAAGGCCCAGACCGGGTCCACCGTATTCTTCAGGAATGTGCGTGTTGAGAAGACCAACTTCCCAACCCTTCTTGAGAATCTCGGTAGGGTACTCCATGGTCTGGTCGTGGTGACGCGCGTTGGGGATGATCTCCTCGCGGGCAAACTTGCGTGCCAAATCGCGGTAGGCCTCCTGGTCTTCGCTCAGTCCGAACGACACACCGGCGCTCTCAACGGGCGTAGAGTAGGCTCGAGATGCGCGTGCGGCCACAAGGGCAGACTTGTTGATCGACGACAGGGCGCGGCTACTGCCGGCCACAGCGCGCTTTGTGAATAGAGACATGATGGCAAGAAAACGAACAGGGGGAGATTTTGCCAGATGGAAGGTGGCGAGTGAGTCGACGATAGGTTGATGGAGAGAAAGGAACAAAAGAGGTGATTCTAGGACGGCTTGGCTAAGAAAAAAAACCCCGAACGGAGACGCACTGCGAGGGCAATTCCCAATGTTGATCGGGAGCGGGACCCGCAAGCCTTCCAAACCTCCTCGGTATGAGCGAGAATCGCGAATCTGAGTAGCCTCTTCTTGTCCCAAGTTGCGACCCCGCAAAGGTCAGTCAGTAGTCACAAGTGTGCGCTGTCGGCTGCCGTGCGTGTTGGTCAGAATCCAACTGGGCTTGGATTCTGCGCGCTTGCCCCCGGTGATTCTCGCTGCCATTCTTACCGAAGCAGTGCCTGGACGTGCATTTCACGCTCAAATTCACGACTCCGGATCCAGCGTGGCGAGCCATGCAAAATCAATCGCGTTTTTTAGTCCGCGCCACCCGATCTATCGGCGATGACATTTTCTGATACCGCAGCACTTCTGCCAGGAAGCCATGCTTGTCACTCTTATACCCATCCAAACGTGAAACTCACGACACTTAGGCGAACTACACACATCAGCGGATACGTGGACGACAAGAAAATGGTGGTATTGCTTACAAGCGAAATGCTATATACCTTTTGGGTGTTCAAGTTCGTGGGGCGCTCACAGCTTGAGAAGGACTGGAAGCCACAGGCAAACGCGCAGCGATCGGCGTAGAAGAGGACTCCCTTCGAGTCACGCCATTGCTCTTGGACTGGCTTCGCCGGTCCTCAACCGGTCGTGCAAAGCCGCGCCAATCACCAGCCTTTTCAAGCTTGGCTTTGCCGTAGAGGTTGTCCCAGTTCCAGTGGTCATCGTCCTCGTCCATCTCGTCGGCACGAGCACGCTTCTCGCCAGATCTGGGCGATGCCGCAGGCGTGGAACGAGTATCAATACCCCACGCAGTGGCCTTTCGAGCGGGCTGAGGTGCGATGGATAACGGTCGGTTATCGGCCGGATTCGAGACGGTGCTGGGAGGCGAGCTGCGCTTCAGAGGCACCGCTGCCATCACTGGCAGCGAAGCCATCCGCTGCTCAAAACTGTTGCGGCGAGAAGCGGGCTGCGCGCCTGTCGCAGCGACCAAGGGCTGAGATGCCAGCTGCTGGTGCGCAGACGGAGGCGGAGATTCCAATTCGTCCTTCTCGCTCGACGAGCTGCTGTTGCTAAATGCCTTTGAGCGGCGAGGAGCAGCGTCCGGTGCTTCCTGTTTGATAGAATCATGGCCACTTCGGGTGCCGCGGGCGTCGGCGCCCGGACTACCTTGAGCAGAGCCCGTTGGGGGAGACTCGTGCGAAGCTTCGTGGCCATTGCGCAACCCGCTCGTGGACGGTCCGGCTGCTTCGACGTGGAAGTTGCCGGCGCGTGCTGAAGCGAGAATGGCCTCGGCGCGGCGAAGCACCTCGTCAATACGTCTGCGCTCGAAGAGCAGCTCGTCTCTCAATCTCTCGACTTCACTCAGCTTGGTCATTCCGCTCGGCGCTTGTCCGGCGTGACCATGTGAGCTGGCCGACACCGTTACGGGGTGATGGTGGTGGTGATGATGCCCGTGATGAACTGCATGCGAAGCATGGTTGGCGTGATGGTGGTGATGGTGGTGATGGTGATGGGGTACGACCGAGCCGAGTCGCGCGCCATCGGACGCGCTAGCGCGGGCTGCATGCTCGGGGGCGTTGCTGGTGCCATGGGACGACTCGCCATGCAGCTCTGAACGGCCAAGCCTGTCCGTCAAGGGAGCGTCGACAGGCGAACGCTGTGAACGCTGCGATCGCGTCGCCCCAGCTGCATGCGTCTCATTGTAGGCCGGAGGAGAAGCGATGGCGGAAACGTCACGTTCGTCGTAGGCCTCACGAGGTGCCAACGGGTACGATTGGCGAGGTCGCTTAGAAGAGCGGCTGTCATCCGGGTGGGAAGTGCGAGCGGTATCAGCACCGGCCCTGGCAGAGTGAAAGTCGTGATGGAAGGAAGTCGAAGTGGCCAGAGCGCCATTTTGGTGGATGCGATCGTCTTCTTGCGCCGAATTCCGCGATCTGGCGCCAGCGCCAACCTCCATCAAGAGCATGGCAGCCTCGCGATCGCGAGCTTCGCGCATGGCCTGCTCGGACGTCAAGGACGACTTTTTGGATGCACGCCTAGACTCGGTCGACTTGGGTGTAGAATCGCCGGCATTGCGACCGGCAGCGGGCGCAATAACAGGCTGACCATTGGCGTTCATTTGAACAGGAATGACGTCAAGGATATGAGTGGGCTGTGCAGTCGCATTGGCGGGAATACGCTTTCTGCGCTTGATGACCGACTTTTTCATTCCGATGGGTCGGTGTGTGCCGTGTAGCTTATGGTAGAGACCGCAAGCGTTGCAGATATTGTTGCCGTCTTCGTCGCGTCGCCACAGTGGGGTGGTGGTCGTCTGGCAATTGGTGCATCGAAGCGCGCCGACGACGCTCTTATCGTCGTCCATTTTTTCCTCTGCCACTGGCGGCGCTCTTTCTGCGGTACGGGCAGGAGGAGGATCTTCGCTAGTTTGTGATTCACGTTTGCTAACCTTGAGAGCGTGCGAGAGATTGTTGTTGTAGGCAGGGCAACCGCTACAGCTGGCAGTGCCGCCAGTGCCGTTGCAGAGACCGTCGCCGGGACAAGAGCCGGACTTGGGATCGTCCTCGCGCGAACAGCTAGGTCCCGCAGCGGCCAGCTTGGCTTCGTGCGTAGGCGGGCTTGCGTCCGAGCCGCTGAGACGGTTCGAAGCAGAACGGTGTGTGCTGTGCGATTTGATGTAGAGCCCGCAGGCATTGCAGATGGTGCTACCATCGGGGGCTCTTCTCCAAAGCGGAGTCGAAGTAACACCGCAGTTGGAGCACCTCATGCCCGCATGATGCGCGGCGGGTGGCGAGCCAGAGCCTTCGTGTTCGTAGACATCGCCTGGGACATATTGCGGGCTGTTGGTGCTCGAGTCGGCGTGATGGACGGGGCGAGCACCATTTGCGTGGTAAGAAGCCTCGATAGCTCGCGAAGGAGCAGAGTAGCTGTCGCGATAGGGCATACCCCTCGATTCGTGCTCATAGCTAGCCCTAGAGGTGGGGTTCATGGCGCGTGGATGTTCGTCGGAATACCGCTGCATCTTGGCATGCTCTTCAGCCGAATGCTCGTGGCGATAGGCTAGGTGATCGTGGCGCATGGTGGCCGGGCTGCCGGAGGAAGCAGCTGGGCTGGAATCGCGAAAGGTGTTGCCCATGTGCAAACGTGCGGTTGCGCGAGGCGAGGTGGTGGGCGTGCGACGACGGTGTGCGAAACAGTCCGGATGATCCGATACGAGCTCCTTGGACAGCGATGATATAGGTGGAAGGTGAACGCCCGTAGCGTCACTGTGATGTCGCAACGAGGATGATTGAAGCAAAGGGCTGTTTGGTTGCGACCTGGATGGGCCGAGACGCGAACGCTCCGAGCTCTGTGAACGGTTTCGAAAAGCGGCGATGGGCGACTGCGAACGGCCGGCTGGGTGCAGGGTGCGTGGATCGCGGAAGAGACTACGAGCAGTGCTTCTTGCGGGCACCGTTGCCGTCGAAGAGGCGTTGTGGTGAGACGATGGAGCGCGGTCTGCGGCGTGACCAGAAGGAGATGATGGTCGCGAGCCTCGTGGACGAATGGGCGGAAGGCTGTCAGCGTCGTGGACAGACGCGCCGCGGGAATGCTGAGAGACGCGTTCGGGAGAGCGATCGGCAGGGGCAATCGGACGAGCTGCAATTCGCGGCGGTGGATGATGGGAGGAGGAGGAGGAGGAAGAAGAGGAAGCGGCGGCGGCTTGTTGGTGATGGTGGGAAGGAGTGGGTGAAGCAGGTCGCGAAGCGATCTTGACGGGGGGCAGCGCCATGATTTGCGTTTGGAAGGCCTTCTGCAGGCAGCGAACCGAAAGAAGCAAAGATTTTCGATGTAGAGCTGCGCAACACACCTTTAGATAAGATGACGCCAAGAAGGTGCCGCGATCTGCAAACTCGCTGCGAAGCGAGGCGCTTAACGTGAGTCAAGCCAAGTAAGGACGATCCGAGTCGGTGCTTGAGTACAATACAGATTTGCTAGCACGGCTAGCCAGTGACAGTCCGCCGGCGCTGAATCGAAGCGATGTTGAGTGGTTAGTCAGTATCCAAGAGCGAAATTGGAGGGCCAGGGGACAGAGTCGCACTCTAGCTCAGACGGACGACGCACGGGATCGGTGGCCGATGAGGCGTGCTGAGCGGACCTCGACGGAAGCGGCCAGGCAAGAAAGTGATTCGAGTGAGATCCAAGTCTGGGCGCTGGTCTCGTTTAGATTGTACAGTACTGTACAGTCGGAGTCAGCCTGGTTTGCAGGACGATTCGGGCTGCTGTGCAGAGTGTGTCGAGATAGCGACTGGCTGTGCAAATGTTTGTGTGCTGTAGCTGCCGACTCGGCACGGAGGGATGGGCACGGGGGACAGGCACCGTGGGGAGTCGAGATAAGGTAAGGGGGAGGAGTTGCTAGAGATAAGGATGAAGGAGGGGGACGAGAAAAAAGGCAAGATGATGAATCTGTGAGATAGGGAGAGGCATGAGGCATGGACAGATAGGATAATCAAGCGAGCGTACTGTATTGTACAAGTGCAGTTCGGTGTCATAGACAAACCGAGCTAGACTCGGTCAGCTGAGCACTCGAAGCACGCAGACAGAGTGGCTGGCTAGCGTAGGCAAGAAGAGCGCGCGCGCGTGTGTGTGCGTGCGTGCGTGTGTGGGGACAAAGGCGTCAGCCAAGAGAGCTCCCAGTGTTGGCTGATAAAAACATGGAAAGTGCCAAAAGAAATGCTCTGAAACGGGTAGATAACAGAGCGCAAAGGAACGTTCCCCTCGTTTCTGACGTTTTTTGCGTAATCTCACTCACGACTGGGTCGGAGCTTGGGAGATCAGAGCGGAATTGTGCCACAACCTGTGCCTGTGGTTCTTAGCTGGGCCAAAACGAAAGAAAGAAAATCAAAAAGAAAAAAAATCAAACCGCGGCAAGCACAAAGGAAAAACGCCTGACTCAGCCCTGGACACGCTGGCTGATAACTACCCTTTTTGTACAGGGTCAGAGCCGATGATTCAATGCTTGACCGTTCATCGCCGAAAACGAAGGAACGTAAGGCCAAGGTGAGATCAGATTAAAACGTAACTCAGCATTCTTCCAACCAGGGCCAAACTTCTCAAGCCTCTCGAATAATCTCCCCTCAGTGTCATACTTGGAGGCATGAGAGAGTGGTCGCAGTAGGAAGCATCCAGCCTTGGAGCTAGACTCACGACTGAAAATTGCCTTGGCTCTTGGCATTCATCTTGGATCTGAAGCGATAATCGTGGAATGTCTCGTTCCCGTCGGCGAAAATTCCGATCATTTCTCGCTCGCACAGCCAAGGGTCTAGATGATGGCACGCTGTGGAAACGTGCTGTGTGATCGAGCAGAATGAGTGACGCAGCGGCAACGACGACGGAACAGCGATGGCAAGAGCAAGGCAAAAGGAGGCAACCCTTCCTCCACGCGCATACGGTGGGTGCCGTTCCGCTCGTATCTGATTGGTGATTCATGATTTGATTTGGTGATTATTTCGAATCAAGAACAAGGCCAGACTCGTGCAAACATCCGACCAATCAAATTTTTGCCATCATCAATCACGAATCCCACCAGCCCGACAAATTCGGATCAAACGGTGTCAGGCTATCAACCCGGCATTCCGATTAATCTTTGCCTGCGGTTCGTCCTGCTGAACCTCGACCTTCTCGGCCGACCATCATGACGAAACGCGAGCGAGGCTCATTGCACATCGCTTCATCGGCACTGAGTTCGAAACATGAGGTGATGTTTTACCGAAAAGCTAGGCTAAATCAGAACCTAGCCATAAGCCTCGTTGGCATTTCAGCTGGGTCAACATGTGGGTTTGGATTTTTATGAATTCTGTCTCTTGCTGAATTCGTTCAATATTCACGATTGAACGGAGCCTTTTACTTTCTTCGTCAGCAACGGCGTCTCTCTTTCGTTTGCAACGAGCAGCTTCAGAGTGACGCCCCTCGGCCAAGCGGCTGTCGATCCGAGAGTCGTAGGACTGATTTCAACTACATAAATAAACCCTCTAAGGAGTTGGATGGCCAAGATCGAGATGAGAGTGATCAAGAAATCAAGTCGGTTTCGAACAAATTCCTCGGATGCTGACGCGCCGACGGCCAATCAAATCGCCCCGATTGATTCACGATTGTTAGTACGTACCTAACATACCTTTGGCGTGTCGCCCACCGACGGCTCTCTCCCAGCCGAGAAATGAAGTTTGTTTCCTTTTTATCAAATAACTTATCACGAATCGTGAATCGAATCGTGAATCAAGCCAGATGACTCTTGACTCGTGACTCTCTAGTCAACGACACAGCCTGATGTGAAAATTCTGACGTAGACTAAATCGTGAATCATGAATGCGAGCCAATCAGATTTCGTCTGAGCAATAGTGCTCATCCGTCGATCGCCTTCCGCTTGCATCAATGGAGGGTGGAATGCCATTCGTGATTGCTTCGGCCGGATCTTGTAGTGCAAGTTACAACAATCTCAACGTAGCCGTCTCGAGTACGTATGTATCCTGACTCTCATATCACAGACACGGTCGACATGATCCTCGTTGCTAACCAAAGGCGTGAATTCTTGCTAAGCCAGAATGCACTTGCGACTGGCGGTCGTGCCCGCAAACGAAGTAGCGCGGCTTCTCGGGCGATCGGAAAAGCAGAGTAAGCGAGTCAGCTGAGTTAATCGTAAATCTGTTAATCGCGAATCTCCCCCGCGGCAATCGTGAATCCAATCTGCATATCCTGTTGCGATTTTCCAACCCCTTTTTTCACTTCACATTCACAATGCCTTTATGGTTGTCAATCAAAATGTCGAGCCTGTCCTCTGGACGGCCCAAAGAACGCAACAGACGCTTTGGACTGATCATGGACTAACATCTTAAGGCAAGTGGACGAGCGGAGGAGTGCTAGAGGACAGACAACCTTTCTACGATACCACGACCTGCACGGCATTGAGAACGTTCGACTGTATTCCAAAATCTTGTTTGTCATCACATATATATCTTCATGGGAGTCTAGGGGGGGTTATATCTTTAATTCAAAAGATGTGGGGGCTCGCCTACAAAGAGGGAAAGCGAAAGTGAGGTAGAAGTCTTAGGTCGAACATGCAGTGAATCCAGATCGGTTGCCAGCACCAGACCTCGTCGTGAAACAGTCGAGCTTGTGACTGAGAGGAGGTGAGTAGAGCGCGCGATACAGAAACATGTCAATTTGGCGCAAGATGAAAGGAAGAGCCAGCGGGTCAACAAAGGGGTTCGACAAGGTGCAACAACGAGACCGTCTCCAGCGATTTGGACATCAATACCGCTAGAACTCCCCCTGCAAACATCTGCGGCCATAGAGACTTGAAAATACCGCATCCCGTCCGATCTGCGCAGTCAAGCAAGTCGTCGCCTAGTCAGTACTGCGGTGGGGGACCACGCGGGAATCCTAGGTGCTGCAGTTCTTTTTTTACGGCCACAACCTCGCCCATGTCACGTTTCAGCACCAGTTGATAACGCGCATGGGACGCGGCAAAAAGATAAAGGCTAGTAGAACAATGTCAGAGCCGATCAAGAGACTGGCGATTCGGGAGAACTAGGATCTGCAACGACATATAAGGAATCGTGAAGTGGAGTCTGACTCTTTTCTATTCGTGATTCGTGATTCGTGATTCGTGATTCGTGATTCGTGATTTTTGGATCTTTTCACGAGGCACAAGACACGAGATACTGTATGGTCACAGCTTCGAACGACGTTACGTACTTGTGGCATGACTTGGCATTTGCATTTGACTGACCGACTGTTCTTCGAACTACGGCACTTCTCAGTGCTCCTTCCACGATAGTTACTCCAGCGTAATTATGGTCTCTGCCCAGCGACGATGTGACTGAGCAACAGAGGTTTGCTCCACCACAGACTAGTTGCAGAGTGACGCTGGAAGAAATTACAGAAAGCGACCAGTTGGCGTTGGAATAGCCGAAGTCATCCTGCTTAGCCCCCATTCTTTGAACCCACCTCCCTTCAAACGCAATGGAACTTGTGCACCATCTTTCTCCCTCGCAACAGTCACGTCTTCTTTGACTGTCACGCTAAGAGGCTAGCACGTATCACATTGGCAATAGCCGCTCTACAGCCTTGACTGCCTCAATTGAGTTTGTGCCGCCAACCCTCTAGCATCGCCTCAATGTTCATCGTAGCAGGACGTACAACCCATCTCACACAGTCCTGGCGAACCTCGGAGCGCCTCTCAGCACTGTTGGATGTGCCAAAGATCGTCGACATTCCCTGATCCTTTCGTGGTCTTTATTCTGTAGCAACAAAGGCAGTATCTTGCCAGGGCTATCGTCTTGAATGTCGCCGAATCAGGAGCAGGCTGCTGCCACGGCTGCCACGGCTGCCACGGCTGCAGCAGGTGCAGCAGGAGCAACCCAAGAGCCAGATTTGGAGATTCAGAGCACACCGGCATCCCCCGCAGCAGAGCTCTCAATCCAGGTGCTGGTCGATGGCGATGACGACGGTCCCTTTCTGGTCAACTTCGAGCACAACGATCCTGATGACCCTCGGTCTTTTCCAGCATGGCGAAAGATCCTCATCCTCGTATTAACCATGCTTCCCGAATTCTGGCTCAATGTCATCTCCTCGATTTACAGCTTTGGAGCATACGAGGTGGCCTCCGAGTTTGGCGTCGGAGAGGTCGCATCTAAGGTGCCCGCCGCTGTCTTTCTCTTTGGCTTCGCAGTTGGCCCTATCTTTGCCGCTCCGCTCTCCGAGGACTATGGCAGAGTTCCAGTAATGGTGATCGGCCTTGCTGTTGTGGCGCTCTTTCAAATCGGCTGCGCCCTGGCTCAGAATCTTGCCACTCTCATCGTTCTTCGATTTCTTGCTGGCTGCTTCGGCGCCGTCGCCTTCAACTCGATCGGCACCGTGTCGGACCTCTGGCACTCCGATCATCAAGGCTGGGGGGTCAACACATTTGCCCTATCTGCGGAGCTCGGGGCTACTGCAGGTCCCATCATTGGAGCATTTATCGTTAAAAACGCGGGCTGGCGATGGACCTTTGGCGTATCGGGCATCGTGCTCGCCTTTCTTCTCGCAATCTTTGTGCTCGCTGTGCCGGAAACCAGAGCCGGCGTCATCCTCGCCAGAAGAGCGAAAAGGTTGCGATGCGACGATAACAGATACTACGCGAGCCACGAAAAGATTCGATCGCAACGAACCCTGCCGCAGCTCTTCAAAGAGACCGTCGGTCGGCCCTTATTCATGCTCTTCACGGAGCCCATTGTTTTCTGGTTCACGCTCTTTGATGCTGTCAATTATGCTGTGATCTACATCTTCTTGATCGCCTATCCGTTGGTATTTCAACAATGGGGCTTCGACATCGGGCAGCAAGGTCTCACATTCATCGGTGTTCTGGTTGGCTTCCTTATCGCCTATGGCTTGTTCGATCTTCAACTCAAGTGGTTTCGACATGCAGGCACCAAGAGGCCCAGAGGCATTCCAACCCCCGAGGATCGACTTTTGTGGGGCATTCCAGGTGGGTTTCTATTCCCCATTAGCCTGTTCTTTTTCGCATGGACCTCATTTCCTCCCGTGCCCTGGATCGTACCTATCATCGCAGGCGGGCTGTTTGGTGTCTCGTCGCACACACTCTTCCTCATCGTCTCGGACTATACGGTCGCATCCTACTCGATCTACGCAGCCTCGGCGATCGCAGCTCAATCGTTCCTCCGCGAGTTCATGTGTGGCTCATTCTATCTGATCACCGAGATCATGTACAGCAATGTCGGGTATCAATGGGCTAGCTCGATCCTCGCGTTCATTGGCGTACCTCTGTCGGTCATTCCCCTGGTGTTTTACAAGTTTGGCCCCACAATACGCAAGCGCAGCAGCTTTGCCAAGGAGTTACAGATCGTCGAAGAGCGCGAGAAGCGCCGTCGCGAGAAAATCGGGTACAGAGCTGGCCTTTTGACAGCCGAGGCTGTTCAGAAGACTCAATGAGGGGGGCGGTCACTCTACTGAAGTGGCGTTCCTTCACTTTCAATTGTCGGGTTCATTTGTATTCTATGCAATCCAGATCGGTTATGAGGGCGCCTTGCATTGGCGGACTGCCTGCTGCCTACTGCCTGTGCGTTTGACCTGAAACCGGACTGGTGGTCGCTTCCAGCAAAAGTGGCTCGGCGATCGGTGGCCAGTAAGTTCTCTGCTGAAAACTATAATGGGCAGAATGTGTTGACTGACGATGGTTGCCTGCCCTTTTTCTGTGATGGATGCGAGTACTGAAGTATGAGGAAGACATCCAAAGGTGAAGAAGAGAAAACAAGCTAGGAAGAACGGCAGCTCATAGGATACCTGGGTGGGTGCCGACTTGGCGATACCGTCTTGCGTAGTCTTGTACGGATTTGTAGGGAAGTTCAAAGCTTTTGGCCCGGACACCTTCGAGACCTCTGACACCTCTTGCGGTTCTGCTCATCTCCAAAGGACACGTTGACTTATGCGGACAACAAGGTTGGAAGCAAATCCTGTCATTCGGCTCTCTCCGAACATGCACCAATGTGAGGCCAGTGCGATCGACATCGACGCACACGACCAGACTGCAGTTCGGAATCAGTGGTAAGCTTCATGTTTCTCCAGACTACTGCGTCGTCATTCATGTCTTGGTCATGGTCCTATACACCAGCACGAAAGCTGTCGCGCTGGGTCCTGATGCATCAGCCAGTCAGCCTATCTGCAAAGCCACGTTGCTCTGAAGAATCGTCGCACTTGGTCATAACCCAACTCGATGCAAGTGCTCGTGGTCCAGCCAATCATGTACCGATCTGTGCTGATTCTGTGCCGGATGACCGCGCTAAGGTGTCTGGCCAATTGGCTGGCGTGTACAGTACAAGCCACTCACACACGCCCAGTTTTCTCTGTTGGAGCGTGTGCTCTGACTACGGTCTTGGCTCGTTGGTCCTGGCGGAAGATGGCTCGAGTGACCAACGCGCTATGTGAGACGTGCAGTCTGCCGGAGACAGCCTTGCACCTGCTGGCTGCTACCGCTTCACCACAATACGCAAAGAAACGCCGGCGTTGGGCTCCAAGAATGCCAGGTCGGCTGCCCAGCTTCCTCACTCTGATCCTTTACATAACAAGACTAGCTTTCAAGTGAGTTCAATCGGTGTAGTATTAAGGCTGTGAAGCACAAGTGTCGAGAGAGCTTCAAATTCGCATATCAACTCGCACCTTCACTCACGAATGGTACACTAAAGCAAAGTCACCGAATTGGTCAGCCGCAAGGCGCAAGTTTGGCTGATGGTGTAGAGCCCATCTGATACACGAGCAGAAAACATGAAAACTCGATCATGCTCAGCGATTCACACTCAGAGGCACAGACTGAGAGTGCAAAACCATCGCCAAAGGATAAAAACACGGAATTGAGCTGAGCATTAAAGTACGAACGAGATATGGGAGAGACGGTGACACAATGCGATAAGGATATGAGTCCAGGGAAAAGATGAAAAGGCCAATTTACAACAGATGGGTGCCATGGTGTGGCGACGGAGACGAAACAATAGTGCCAAGATACAACGCAAGGTCGAATATAATTCCATTCGTGTGTCGCATCCGTTGCACGCACGGGCGGTCGAGGGCGATTACTGGTCTTCACCGGTGCGGATAACTTTAGGCTGTTCGCCGGGGACCGAGATGGATCCGACCTGAGGGAAGACGTCCTGCGAAAGGGTGGCGTCGGTGCTGACGTGGCTGGCCGAGGCGGGGGCGGCGCTTGGCTCGGACGACTTGGGAAGCATAGCAACGCGGCCGGATCGGATCGTGTTACGAGGAGCCGCAGCCATCGCGACAGCTGAAGATGGAGCAGGCGGAGCTCGGATGGCTGATCGCGACGAAAATGCTCGACGGGCGATGGCGTTCATTGTGTAGCCTTTCAATGGGCGTGATATAGCTTCGAACAGATGTTGGGCGCGGAAAGTTGCTGAAGGTGTTTGAGGGTCAATTCAGGCCAAGAGGAGCAGGTCAGGCTGATGTGAGTATATACGTGGTGCAAGACGTCAAGGAAAAGGAACGCAGGGTGATGGACTCTTTCGAGGTATTCGAGAACCATAGGAGGCATGCGATATATACGTGCGTGAACTGCTCAGCAGACGCGTTACTCGGCGTCGAGTGCAGGGACCACTCAAAGTATACCTGACTGAGCCAACCGAGAGCTCTCATGTCTCTAGTTACTCGTGACTCCGTGAGTCGACTTTCGGCGATTCCGTCGATTGTCTGACATGCGCAGTCACAAAATGCGGCTTCCACTCAAATGTGGCACGATAACCCACCAAGACAAGAGTCGGCAAAGTCACCGAAAAATGGGATGCTATGCGGACCAAGTTCGGTCAGTTTAGCGAGAGATGCGTTTTTGGACAGGCAACAGCAACAGCAACAGCAACAGCAACAGCCAAAAAGCGACTCCCCAAAAAGTCATGAGTAGTGAGCGGTGGCACGCGCGTCACCGTGGGCTAAAGTAGCTTGCTTACTCGTAGCTCACTGATAACCATATCTGTGGGGGAAGATCGAGATTATTATAAATTCCAGCTCCTGACTCGGAATAAAAATATTCAGTCGTGAGTCGTGAGTATAACTAATATTAATAGCTAGATGCTTTCGGAATGCATCCTCGTGACCTCTGAGAGAGCAGAAGGTGTTCAACGATCTGCTGCATCGTGGTCCTGCCAAAAAAGCAAGAGGACTTACCACGAAGCGATCAAGTCTGTGTTTTCGAGCAAAAGCGTGGCTTCAGAAACGGCCAAGCTTGAATCACATCATCCGAAGCTTATCTAGTGACTTTGCATCTGGTGACGGCGACGAGCAATTCGTGATTGTCGACTTGATCTTTCTTTTCAAGCTCCGCCATACGGCGTTCATCAGTGCAGCCACAATCGCATGATCACGGACTGGAAACGAGTCGTGAGTGAGCATCGAATGATTCACGATTAGAACAACAAACCGTTTCATCCCAACTTTTTTTGTTCCGCTGATTCACGATTACGTCGAGCTTGCCACTCTTACGATTCGTAATAAAATTTCAAGTTTCTTGCTCACATACAGTACTTGACAGCACACACAAAATGACACTCAGATACAGAGTACCGTTTTCCACATCACAGCCACTTGAACACTCCAGCCCATCATGTCTCTCACGACCAGTTGTTGCTGCAACCGCCGGCAACCACTCAAAACCCCCAACCCACTCTCCGCCTTTTCGTCCCACAAGGCACTATACATCGTAGCCACACGTCACTTGCTTGCGAATAGACGAAACTGAGAAACACGTAACTATTGCGGAACTATGATCATCATCTTCTTTCTACATCTGATTTTTTTGTTCTCTTTCTTGGGTTTGTTTAAAAAATAGTTTCTGTTTGTCTTGAAACCACCTAGTGCTCGATCTCGCAGAGCAAGTCGCCCTGGGACACCGAGTCGTTCTGCTCAACGAGGACGCGCTTGACGTGACCGCTGACGGGTGCCGAAACGACCGTCTCCATCTTCATGGCACTCATGATGAACAATGGGTCGCCAGCCTTGATCGAGTGACCCTCCTTGGCACGGATCTCCACAACGACACCGGCCAAAGGCGAGCCGACGCTGCCAGGGTCTGAAGAGGCCTTCTCACGCTTGACGGTCTCGACCGCAGCACTTCGGTCCTCGATGGTGAGGGCTCGAGGCTCGGCGTTGAGTTCGAAGAACACCTCTCGGGTACCGTTGTTGGTGTTGAGTGCACCCACGGCGAGCAGCTTGACAATGAGCAGCTTGCCGCGGTCGATGTAGGCGTGCAACTCCTCGCCCGGGTGCGCCTTACCAAGGAAGTAGCGTGTAGGCAGGTTGCTCAGGTCTCCGTACAGGTCGAGGAAGCCCTGGAACTCTTCAAATACCTTGGGGTACATGATGTAGCTGATGGCGTCGGTGGCGCTCATCGAACGGCCATACTTGGCAGTAAGATCCTTCTTGACTTGGGCAAAGTCAATGGGCTCCATGCTGGCACCCGGTCGGCCATCGATGCGCTTCTTGTCGCGGATCACCTTGCTTCGCAGAGGCTCGGGGAAGCCGCCAGGCGGTGTGCCCAGGTAGCCCTGGAAGTACTCGATGACCGAGCTGGGGAAGTCGAGCTTGTCGGCGCGTTCCTCGACATCCTTGGCCGTGAGCTTGTTGGCGACCATAAACTGAGCAAAATCACCCACCACCTTGGAAGAGGGCGTCACCTTGACAATGTCACCGCAAAGCTTGTTGGCCTGGATGTAGGCGTTCTTGATCTCCTTCCACTGGGTACCAAGGCCGAGCTGCTGCGACTGGAACATGAGGTTGGTATACTGACCACCAGGCATCTCGTGGTCGAACACCGACGAGTCCGAAGCCTTGACATTGGCCTCGAAGCACTGGTAGAGCTGACGCACCTGGCTCCAATACAGGTTGAGGTTCTGGATGTCCTCGTGGCGAATGCCCGCACCGAGACCGGTCTGCTCGAGAGCACTGACGAGCGCACCCATCGATGGTTGCGAAGTGAGACCACTCATGCTGTCGATGGCAACGTCGACCACGTCTGCACCGGCCTCCGCACAGGCGAGCATGCTCGAAAGGGCGATACCGGCCGTGTCGTGCGAGTGGACGTGGATTGGCAGGTCGGGGTACTTCTTCCTGATGGCGCCAACGAGTATCTTGGCGGCAGTTGGCTTGAGCAGACCAGCCATGTCCTTGATACCGAGGATGTGGATTCCGGTCTTGACGAGTTCGTCCGTGAGGTTGAGGTAGTACTCGAGCGTGTACTTGGGGTGCTTGCTAGGATTGGCAACGTCACCAGTGTAGCAAATGGTACCTTCAGCGACACCACCGGCCTTCTTTGCGGCGTCGATACCAAGCTTGAGCGAATCGAGCGAGTTGAGCGAGTCAAAGACACGGAAGATGTCGAGACCACATTCAACGGCCTTCTTGCTGAACTCGTAGATGGCGTTGTCGGGATAAGCAGTGTAGCCTACGGCGTTGGCACCACGGACGAGCGCCTGCAGGGGAATGTTGGGCACGAGCTTTCGGATCTTGCGCAGACGCTCCCAAGGGTCCTCGTAGAGGAAGCGCATAGAAACGTCGAAGGTGGCACCGCCCCAGCACTCGAGCGAGAAGGCGTTCTTGAGTACGTAGCTGGTCTCCTTGGCAATGTTGACCATGTCAATGGTTCGCAGACGAGTAGCAAACAGACTCTGGTGGGCGTCACGCCATGTGGTGTCCATGATGAGCGTTCCCTTGTAGGCTCGAACAGCCTTGGCAAAGGCCTCGGGTCCCTCGTTGATAATGATGTTCCTCCAACCCTCGGTGCACGGCTTGGTGGTGTCGAGAGGCTTGGACGGGTCCTTGGGGTCGGTGAAGCTGGGAATCTGAATCTCCTCCTTGAGACCAGGCTCGCCGACCTGACCGGCGATGGAACTGCCATTGACTGCGACGTCGCCGAGGTAGGCTAGCAGCTTCTGGGCTCGGTTCTTGGTTTGAACCAGGTTGAAGAGCTCAGGTGTGTCGTCAATCATGGTGGTCCAAGTGCTGGCGGTAGCAAAGGCCTCGTGGGTCAAGAGACGGAACAAGAAGGGGATGTTAGTCTTGACACCGCGGATACGGAACTCGACCAAGGATCGCAGCATCTTTCTTCGTGCCACCTCGTAGGTCGCGCCACGGCACGAGACCTTGACGAGCAAGGAATCGTAGTGTGGCGTGATCTGAGCACCGGCAAAGCCGGAGCCGGCGTCGAGACGCACACCGTTACCTCCGGCAGAACGGTAGACCTCGATCCTACCCGTGTCGGGCTGGAAGTTGGCAGCGGGATCTTCGGTAGTGATACGACACTGGATGGCGGAGCCACGCTTCTGGATGGTCTCCTGGCTGAGTCCAAGGTCGGCCAAGGTAGCACCCGCAGCGATCTGGATCTGAGCACCGACAATGTCGATACCGGTGATCTCCTCGGTGATAGTGTGTTCGACCTGCAGACGGGGGTTGATCTCGATAAAGTAGTATCGGTTCTGCTGGTCGACCAGGAACTCGGCAGTGCCAGCATTTCGGTAGCCGGCCGTCTTGGCGAGACGAACAGCATCGCTGAGGATGGCCTGGCGCACGTCGTCGCGGAGGTTGGGGGCAGGTGCCACTTCGACGACCTTCTGGTGACGACGCTGTACGGAGCAGTCACGTTCGAAGAGGTGGACGACGTTGCCCTCACCGTCGGCAAGCAGCTGCACTTCAATGTGGCGAGGTCGGTCGAGGAAACGCTCGATAAAGACAGTGGGGTCACCGAAGGCCGACTTGGCCTCGGAAACAGCACGTTCAAAGGACTCCTTAAATTCCTCCATCTTACGGACGACTCGCATTCCTCGTCCACCACCACCCATAGCTGCTTTGATGATGACCGGGAAGCCAACTTCCTCGACGAATGGCTTGGCCTCCTCGTAGCTGGCAATGGGACCGGGTGTACCGGGCACAATGGGCACGTTGGCCTTGCGGGCAAGGTCACGGGCTTTGGTCTTGTCACCCAAACCATCGATGGTCTCGGGGCGGGGCCCGATGAAAGCAATGCCGGCCTCCTCGACCTTCTTGGCAAAGTGAGGGTTCTCGGACAAGAAACCGTAACCGGGATGGATCATATCAACTTTGTGCTCGAGAGCAATGCGGACAATGTCGTCGATGGCCAAGTAGGCTGAGACGGGGTTGAGACCTGCACCGACCTGATAGGCCTCGTCGGCCTTGTATCGATGGGCGCTCATCCTGTCCTCGAACGAGTAGAGCGCGACAGTGGTCATGGCAAGCTCGTGGGCGGTACGGAAGATTCGGATGGCGATTTCACCGCGATTGGCAACCATGAGCTTCTTCAATGGACCAGTAGCCTCACCTGTCATGCTGCTTCGGATGCGCTGGATGGTGGGGAAAAGGTGGCCAGTTCTCTCACCTGGAGTGCCGGGCTGGCTCTCGAAGGTGTCGACAAAGGTGCTCCTGGGAGCACCGGCCGGAGCCTGCGCGGTCTCGGGCTCGGTAGGCATTTTTGCTGGTCGAGGTAGTCCAAGTCTGCCTGAGCTTTGTGCAGCGATGTGCGATTCCGATCAACGCAGATCAAGGAGTCCTTGAATGGCGACAGCAAAAGACAAGGGAAGGAAGTACAATGGACCTTGAAAAGGTACACTTGCGGCGTCACTCGCTGGCCTCTGTCTGACCAAAGGAGGGAGAAGACACGAGGAGCAAAGGCGAACCTTGACGAGAAGGAGGTGGAGATCGTCACGGATCAGAAAGAGGGCGGGGAAAGACAAAGGAAAGAAACGGAGAAGGATCAAGAGGTAATGATGGTGGGAAAGAAAGCTGATTTGCTGTTCTAGGAGGGGTATCAAGGCACAAATTGAAAAGGCAAGCAGATACACAGAATGAGCAACACAAGCGTCGAGACCGATACTTTGAATTTGTAGGAAATTAGCAAATTGTGTATCCGCAGCAAAAGTATTGAATGTTTGGACTCGATGAGTGGACGACGCAGCAGGCGGCTGAGCGAGCATCACACGTAACGCCTGTGCGCCTCGGGCACAAAACAAGCGGAGCAATCACGCATGTCGATGCAATCTCTTGCTCACATTTTCCTCGCTCGCATTATGCTGTTGAAACGTACACTTGCTCATTGGGCGTTGGCTGCTAAGGTCTTTCGACCTTGCAGCAAGCTAGATCAACTACGCCGAGCAAGCGGTCCGATGGACGAGGGCAAATCAGTGCAGCGATTCACGGATTCAAGCCAAGCTTCCAGATAAGGAGGTTGTCTATGGCCACAATGGGGGGGAGGTCTGTGCTTGTCTTGCCGCTCCGGTGTTTTCAACTGCTTGTGCCTTGGATTTTCTGATTTTTCGTGCACGGGCGGATTTTGATCAACGCGAGGATCGCAACTCATTCACGATTCACGATTCACGATTCACGATTCACGATTCACGGTTCACGGTTCACGGTTCACGGTTCACAATCACGATTCACGATTCACAATTAAATCTTGTGTTTCTGCTTCCCGCTTGCGTGAAAATGCGCTAAAGCCGCATCCTGATACGACCGACATAGAAATGCCAGCAAGCTCACTCACAACTTTCGAGGTTCTACCCACGAGAGACGTCTTTCTGGTTATATGCTGCCGGCGATTGGAGTCGTCTCGAAATTGCGCGTTGGTCGACTCGATGCTGTTTGCTTCTTGGCATGGCCGCGTGGATCATTGCATAGCCAGCAAAACGACACCCAAGTTTCCTCCTGTCTCGCTCAGTTGACTTTGCCATCCCTTCGATCTTCGATCCGGTGGAAACACCTTCCGTTTCGTTTACCTCGAGTCACCATCCACGGATCTTGAGAAAATGACGTTCCGGAGTGTATGTGTTGCTCTTCTGTTGAAGGTCGTTGTCTAGTCGAGCCGGCTCGCAAGAGAGATAGTTACAGGAACAGAGCTTCTCATTCGTGGCGAGCGCTCTAGCCGAATTTGATGACGAGGCTTTAGGTAGATCCGTTATCTGGCATCTTGACATTACGCCGGAAGACTCATGCGGCCACGTCATAGCCTAGGTCCAGGCGCCAAGCGATACGATCAGATCAAGACAAACACGGACCGAAAACAATCACGAATATCAACTCGAGTTATCGATCAGCTTCCGCGCGCATACAGAACAAGCCAGCAAGAGAGACGTCTCCCTCGCGTTGATTAATTTGTGGTAGAGAAGCGGGCAGAATCTCCACTTGATCAATTGCCGACACCAGCTCAAAGCTCAAAATTTTCCTCTCATGATTGGTCGACGTAGATGCGATATCAGCCACCATCCTGCTGGGTTTGCTATGAGCATTAAGTAGAGTCTGTCTGTGCAGTAGAATGAAGAAGCTTGTTGTTCGGTCAAGTCTCGGTGGGTTTACCATCCACAATCCTCAATAATCCGTGATCGTGAATCACGAATGGCTGCTGTTTGAGAAAGCCATGCTATTAGCTCTGTTCTCCTTTGCTTCGTTTCAACTTCGGCCCATTCGTATGAATGTCTCTGCTGTTCAGCAATGTCAAAAACGTCGAATCAGGGTAAAGTACATACTCTCGTTCACACTCAGCCTAGCTTAAGCGATCAGGAGCTGTACAAGACGATGCGACACACGAGACAGATTCCCGTCGAGCATGTCACAGACACAGGCGTGAGGACTGTGGGGCGCTTCGTGCTTGGGGTAACAGAACTGAATGTAAGATCGGCAGGTAAACTCAGATTTGGCCGAGACAACCGTCTGCTCTGTTCGCAGCGGGAGACTAGAGCGGTTGCTACGATGTTCCTCGTTGGCGACGAGAACACCTCTATGGACCGTTCTCTCCTCGCAGCCAGAAGTGTCAGGTCAGACGTGTTGAATGATGCGCAAAAGCAAGCACGAAGTAGATCTCACCGATCCTGTCGGCCTCCATCACGAATCATCATCCTGGACCGCTTGTCCGACGTTCGGGAACGTGCTGTGTCTTGTCCATAAACCTCGAGATCGAAGACACCCAGTTCTGCACTTGTTCGGCTTTTGTGGCCAACGATCCTGGAATCCTGTTGCATTGTAAGACAATCACAGTTCCGAAGCAGTAGTAGTCAAACGAGAACACAAAAGCGGAACGCAGCACACCTGAAATCAGACGCATGTGGTTCGGCACCCGATTTCTTCCGCTTCATGCACCCCGCGTCCGGCAACTGTATTCTTTCCCATCTAGCCGCCTGAAGCCTGCGACGCTCTCTTTCACACCCTTGCCCCACGTTTCGAGTTCGGCTCGAAACTTTGCAGACAAGAACAACCATGTTCTCCCGGCCAAACTCGAATCCCGTACACGGGTTGTCTTGCTCGCAAAAGTGCGTCCGCTTGCAACGCTCATGTGTTGGGGGTACCGGCCCGGACTCCTTCCAAGTTTCCTCACAAAAGCAAGCTCATAATTCCGTGCTCACCCGCAAAGTGAATCGCAAATTGCAGACTTAGACGGAATGTTCCTTCGCGATCGGGCAATCACGAAGACAGGGATTCGAGATGTAAGGCAAAGATGAGAGCATTATGATTCAACATCGGGCAACAAGTATAATCGGTAGACTTGTACAAGAGATAACATCTAGTTGCGGCCAACAAATTGATACACGACTCGGCGGACCAGACCCGAGAGAAGCTCTGGATTCTGAGCGTACGTGCCCATCACGAGCGACATACCTGCCGATGTGAGCAAGAGGTCACCGCCCGGCACAAATGGAACGTAGGACTTCTTCCTAAGCACGGACCAGGCGCTCTCCATACCTTTGGGCAGCACATAGGCTGCCAGCTCGGCTCGACGCCTCGAGTCGTCCACAAAGAGTGACAGGCACGTTAGGAAGCCCGTGACCCATTTGATCCACGAGCTAATGAGCATGCGCGAGAACCAAGTGGGCACGATTCGTCGGAGCCTCTCGCTTGCCTGAATGTAGTTGTAAAGTGAATGCTGTGCACAGAAGAGTGTCTGGAAGATGATGACAAAGACGCCCAAGAATGACGAGGATCGCACCGAGCCCCGCAGCGAACGTAGCGTCGCACCAAGCGGATCCTTGAGGAACTTGCCCGGACGCAAAAAGATGGCAGGAACAAAGTGCAGCGTAAGATACACGGGCAAGATCCAGCGTGTCACCTCGATGAAACGGTCAACGGGGCTGCGCCAGTGGCTTGTCTCCCATGGGTGTACCAGCGCACAGTCGACAATATCTCCTGGGTTTCCTTTTCGTGTTTGGTCCATCCATTCGACAATCCTGCGAACATTCTTGCCCTTGATACCGCGACGGTTCATCGAGGTCGCAGGCACATCAGCGTAGCGAAGTGGGCTAACCGAAATAGGCTCGGGCACCTTGCCATCTGGGAACCACTTGAGGGCAAAGTCGGCGTCGACGACCTTCCCTTCGTGTCGGATGTCGCGCCAGATGTCTGTCACGCGCGGTGCGACCTGTGATGCACGAGTGATCCAATTCCTGTAGCCTCTTGGCAGCGAGTCCGGCGCCTCGAGCCACGCCCACATGATCTGACCACAGGCTAGACCAAAGGTGATGACGGCACCGTAGGGGATGTTGATCAAGCCACGCTCATGAGCAACATTGTATGAGCCTTCCAGGCCTCGCACAAACAGCTGTTGAGCCAAGCTGACACGGTTGTCATGGCTCTCCACAAGCACAGCCAACGCGGAAATGGCACCGGCGACATAGGCATGCCAGACTTTGGAGCGCGGATCGGGCATAAAGGCACGCCGCTTCTGCTTGGCCCTCTCCTTTGCCGATTCCTCGGGCGACTTTCCCTCCAATGCAGCGCTACCCGAGCGAGGCGTCGAGGTTCCGCTGAGAGGCTCTTCTGGCGATCTGCTGCCGTCTGCCTTTTCGATACTGAACATGGCGCTACCTGAGCGTGACCGCGACTTCTTGACCGGCGGTGGGGTCAGCAGCCGCAACCCATTGTGAATCGCTTTGTAGAGCGACGCCCAAATGGCAAACATCGCTGCAAAGCGGAAGTTTCGAGGTCCAAACAGTGCGACTCCATACGAGTTGCCCTTGAACTTCCGGGTGCGGAGCGACTTGACAAGTTCGAGCACGAGCATGAGCGTCGCTCTCAAGGCAAAAGCCAGATTACCAGCCCTGAGACCACCTCGCACTACGTGAACCGCAAGTCGCTCCCAGTCGCTGGGAATTCGAGCCACTTCGTCCTGCGGTCGCCATACCTTGTTGACAGCCGATTTGCGGATTTGGCTTCTTGGCGTATGGGCAAGCTCTTGCAAGCCAGTGACGCTGAGACTTCGTCGTAGCTGAGCTGCTGTCTCGGAGAGGTTGGGCGTTGTCGGACCCGAGCTAGCTTTCCATCGTGCGTACTCGTCAGCAGAGTCGCTTTCCGAGTCGTCTCCATCTCGCTTCACCTTGGTCATCGGCGGCAAGCGCATAGCTGGCGCATTGCGACGTAGCGGTGCGCCTCCGGCTGATGCTGAGGCGGTCGCACTCGGCTGCTCCGAGCCATCGCGTTGTCCACGAGGCTCGATGGCAGGCATCTTGAACAGGGATAGATAGATGGTGTCGTGAGAGCAACAGTGATGAAGAAAAAGCAGACCAACGTGGACCTACCCCGCTTTGACCTGGGTTCCGATCGGCGTTCTTTGCAAATAATCACGAATAAATCACACGTCATCGTTCAAGTCGGTTAAGACAAGGCTAATGCAGCGGCTATCCAAGTTGCCCCAAACCTCGCGACTTTCAACGGGGACCTGACAGCGCTCTTATTCACGATTCCACGACTCACGACTGTACCAGGAAGCTCACGTGTATCTGTGGATATTTATTCCCCACAAAATTGTTGCGCGAATGGTTACCTTTTCCACGTGAAATGAGACGGGAAATTCCCACGTCCCAAGTTCCACGGCCACACTCACACAGGTGGTGAATCGGGAAATCGTGAATCGTGAATCGTGCATCGTGCATCGTGAATCGTGAATATCAAACTAATATCTTCGATTTGCCCACGACCACAGCTCACTTAGCCACGGTCACGTGTCATATTCTTAAATATTTTTGTTGTTGCAACGATCTTACATCTTTTGTAATTTCTTTCAGATTTGTAGTGTTAAGGTGTGATATCCTACATTCGAAAATAATTTAACCAAACGGTCGGGAGAGATGCGCCTACAGGCAAGCGCTCGAGCCACAATCACGAATCGTGAATGCTGAGCTGGAATGTGCCGTGCGAATTTAGTGATCGATCCGCCACGCAATTGACTGCGCACAGAACTCAGCAATGCGCCTCCACTTCAACACAACTAATCAGCACATCCTGTCCTCTTGTTTCAACACCATCAACTGTTGAATCATGTCCGACCCTGCTCCTTCCAATCCTCCCAAGCCAGCACCCGCCGATGACAAGGATGAGGTCGCAACTGCCATCCTACGTCAGCGAAAGTCACCTAACAAGGTGTTCGTCGAGGAGTCTACGACAGATGACAACTCAGTAGCGTGTCTGTCGGCCGCCAAGATGGACGAACTCGGCCTCTTTCGCGGTGACACCATCTTGCTCAGGGGAAAGAAGCGTAGAGACACAGTGTTGATCTGCCTCTCTGATGAAAATACCGAAGACTCCAAGATTCGCCTCAACAAGGTAGCCCGAAACAATCTCCGCGTCAAGCTCGGCGACCTCGTCTCTATTCATGCTTGCCATGACATCAAGTACGGCAAGCGCATTCACGTTCTTCCCTTTGACGATAGCGTCGAGGGTCTTACTGGAAACATCTTTGACGTCTACCTCAAGCCCTACTTCCTCGAGGCCTACCGTCCCGTTCGCAAGGGTGACACTTTCACCGTACGTGGTGGTATGCGTGCTGTCGAATTCAAGGTCATCGAGACCGATCCTGCCGAATTCTGCATTGTTGCCCAAGACACGGTAATTCACACGGAGGGCGAACCGGTCAAGCGCGAAGATGAGGAGGCCAACCTCGCAGATGTCGGCTACGACGACATTGGTGGTTGCCGCAAACAGATGGCCCAGATCCGTGAGATGGTCGAGTTGCCTCTACGACACCCGCAGCTATTCAAATCGATCGGTATCAAGCCGCCTCGCGGTGTGCTCATGTATGGTCCTCCAGGTACCGGCAAGACGCTTATGGCTCGTGCTGTCGCCAACGAAACGGGTGCCTTCTTTTTCCTCATCAATGGTCCCGAGATCATGTCCAAGATGGCCGGAGAGTCCGAGTCGAACCTGCGAAAGGCGTTTGAGGAGGCCGAGAAGAACAGCCCCGCCATCATCTTCATTGACGAGATTGACAGTATTGCACCCAAGCGTGAGAAAACCAACGGTGAAGTCGAGCGACGTGTCGTTTCACAGCTTCTCACCCTCATGGACGGTCTCAAGGCGCGTTCCAACATTGTGGTCATGGCCGCCACCAACCGACCCAACTCGATCGATCCTGCTCTTCGACGATTCGGCCGATTCGACCGTGAAGTCGACATTGGTATCCCCGACCCCACTGGTCGACTCGAGATTCTGCGCATTCACACCAAGAACATGAAGCTGGCCGACGACGTCGATCTCGAGCAGATTGCTGCCGAGACTCACGGTTACGTCGGTTCGGATGTAGCCGCCCTCTGCTCCGAGGCTGCCATGCAGCAGATTCGTGAAAAGATGGACCTCATTGACCTTGACGAGGACACAATTGATGCCGAGGTGCTAGACTCGCTCGGAGTCACCATGGAGAACTTCCGCTTCGCTCTCGGCGTCTCCAACCCGTCGGCTCTCCGAGAGACGGTGGTTGAGGTGCCCACTACCACTTGGAAGGACATTGGTGGTCTCGACAAGGTCAAGCAAGAGCTGCAAGAGACCGTCTCGTACCCCGTCGAGCATCCCGAAAAGTTCCTCAAATACGGCATGGCGCCTTCCAAGGGTGTCCTCTTCTACGGACCGCCTGGTACCGGTAAGACGCTGCTTGCCAAGGCTATTGCCAACGAGTGCCAAGCCAACTTTATTTCGATCAAGGGTCCTGAGCTGCTCACCATGTGGTTCGGTGAGTCGGAGGCTAACGTGCGAGACGTTTTCGACAAGGCGCGTGCTGCTGCTCCATGTGTCATGTTCTTCGACGAGCTGGATGCCATCGCCAAGTCACGAGGTTCGTCATCTGGCGATGGCGGTGGAGCTGGTGACCGTGTCATTAATCAGATCCTTACCGAGATGGACGGTGTCAGCTCGCGTAAGAACGTCTTCATCATTGGTGCTACCAACCGACCTGACCAGATCGACCCGGCTATCCTGCGTCCCGGCCGTCTCGACCAGCTCATCTACATCCCCCTCCCCGACGAGCCTTCGCGTCTGTCGATTCTCAAGGCGACGCTGAAGAAGTCGCCCATCGCCGAGGATGTCGACCTCACCTTCCTTGCCAAGCACACACACGGTTTCTCTGGTGCCGATCTTGCCGAAATCTGTCAGCGTGCTGCCAAGCTGGCTATCCGCGAGTCGATCGAAGCCGACATCAAGCGCGAGCGCGAGCGTATTGAGAAGAAGGAGGCCAATGCTGATGGTGAGGTCAAGATGGAAGAGGACGCCGCTGCTGGTGCTGCTGCTGAGGAGGAGGAGGATGACCCTGTCCCTGAGATCACCCGAGCTCACTTTGAAGAGGCCATGCGCTTCGCTCGCCGATCCGTATCGGACGGTGACATTCGCCGTTACGAGCTGTTCGCACAGAACCTCCAGTCAGCACGCTCGTTTGGTACTTCGTTCCGCTTCCCTGAGGGCCAGAACCCAGCGCAGACTGGTGGCGCTGGCGGAGCAGGTGGCGCTGCCTTTGGCAATGACGACGCCGGCGATGATGACCTATACGCTTAATGCCTTTCTCGTCGTCTAGATATTGTACGTGTTTCTTCATTGCTAGTGTCAGAATGAAAAAGAGAGCCAATTCTACCAGCTTGGTTTGATGGATACGCATTACGTTTAGTTACGCACCACAGCTTTGTGAGGCTGTCTTGGGCTAAACACAAGCACGAGCGTGAGGGAGTGAGCCAAGAAAAATCGTGGATTGTAGTGATGTAAACAATCGTGAATGGCGGAATTGTATGAGTACAAATGGGTGAGATCCGATGGAATGTTGTGCCGAGGCATGAGAACGAGCGATGGATGAGCAGCAAAGCTGATCGAGGTTGGGTGTGGCGAAGGCGGAATCAGAATCGGAGAAGAGGCAAGGTTGTTGGAGGTCATATGGGGGGGAGGATTGGGTAGGAGGAATTCTGTCCAAATGAGGGTGAAGGGAGATAGATTACTTGTCCTTTTTAGCATCTGCCAACTCTTTAGCCTGTTGTCTCCTGTTTGTTTCGGCCTGGATAGCTTCCTGTCTCTCGAGGTACCATTCGCTGATCTGAAGGATCAACACGCCCGTCAACAGAACGACGCAGATTGTGTTGCTGGCACTGATGATCCTGATGGCAGCCACTTTCTCGTCCGGGGTCATGGCGCCGTCGCTTGGCTTGAAATCGCTCTCGCCCTTGTTGAAAGCTTCCAACTGAGATTGACGTTGCGTACCGATGGCCGAATTCCACACCAACCTTTCGTTGGTAGGGTCCGAGATCAAACGGAGGTTGGGGACTGACACGCCGAGGTACATGCAGATAGAACCCATGAAGAGAACGAGTGATCCACCGTCAAAGTACTTTGCCATCTCGTTCCATCGATGCAGCTTGGCGATCAGACCGATCACACCGAGCCCCATCATTCCGTGGAGTAGCGCCGTGACAGCGAGAGGAGCATTGAAGAGGGAAAGATAGAAGCGCTCCGCTGCCTCAACAGCCGAGTCGGAGAGGTCGGAAAAGTAAAGCAAGGGAAAGTCGTAGATCGATGCGATAAAGATGACGCCGAACAGGAACGAGGTTGACGAGATGACAAAGCCGCTGCGGAAACCCATTTTGACGGAACGTGGACAACGCTGTTGTACTGATCTGGGTAGACCGAAGGAAGAGGTGAGAATCGAGGATGAGCGTAGCGAGGAGGAAAGAACGAGCGAACCAGCGAACCGACACAGATCAGGGCACTGAGCTGAGCGGTGACAGTCTGTGATTGTGTATCAGTCGTGAGTGTATCAGAAGAACAATCATCAAGCATTCTGTCACTCTCGATAGCCACAGGAAACAACTCACCTGCAGGGCCCAATCGGGAACCGGGAACCACGAATCGTGAATCACAATCAAATTCGTGTTTCGTGGTTGACGGTCGTGAGTTGGAAATTCTACAGATAGAGAGAGAGAGAGCACAGGGCACACCATACGCCAATCGTGAATCACTAAGTTAGGGTTAGGGTCCTCAACCGTAGGGTTAGGGTTGCTTGGCTCACGTTTTTACTCGACGCTCGTTTCGTTGACCAGTGTGGGTGCATGTCACTGTCACGATCACGTCACGTACACTTTGACAGTCACACTGTGCGCAAAGTCTCCCAGAGCTCTGCACACCTGCTCACCTGCTCAACGTAGAGCTGCGGTCGAGCTGAGGACGCAGCACAGCAACAAGACACAACAAGTCTCTTTGTTGGCAAGATATCCAATCGCAACATCCTCCTCATCAACGCGGGAGATTTGGCGCATGCAAGACTCTGACATTCACCACTGTCTCACACAGGCTCTCGCCGAAAGGCACATCTTTATCTTGGATCATTAATCTTGGCAGCCGTCTGCCTTGCCGCTTTCCAATCCACCTTTTGGAGCAGTCGACGTATCCACTCCCCGAATTGCACTGCACTGCACCGCACCGCACCGCACATAGTTGACTTTACCCAACATGACAATACGAGCAGCGCTCATTGTCAACAACCACGGCAAGCCGCGGCTCACCAAGTTCTATACCCAGCTTCCCGCTTCGAGGCAGCAAGCACTGATCAAGGAGATCTTTCGACTTGTATCCAAGCGACCCGAGGGTGTGTGTAACTTTCTCGACGCAACAGAGCTTACTGCTCTGCTTCCACCGCCCGCCGACGCAGTTCGCTTTTCGTCTTGTCTCAGCAAAGTCAAGAGCGAAAAGGGTTCAGTCTCATCCGGCTCACCTTCCGCTGCATCGCAAGATCAGCTGCGTGTTATCTATCGACACTACGCAACGCTTTACTTTGTGTTTGTTGTCGATTCGAGTGAAAGCGAACTGGGTATATTGGATCTCATCCAGGTTTTCGTGGAGAGCTTGGACCGATGTTTTGAGAATGTATGCGAGCTGGATCTCATCTTCCACTTTGATGAGGTGCACGCTATCCTCAACGAGGTCATTCAGGGAGGATTGGTGGTGGAGACCAACATCAACGAGATCGTTGCAGCGGCGCAGGCGACCGCAAGAGCAAGGAAGGCTTCCGTGGCTCAGTCTGGCGCTGGTGGAGTAGCAGCAGGTGCAGCAGGTCTCGCAAACCTCACCCCTGCAAGCTTGAACCTGTCCATACCAGGTTCAAATTCCTCAATCCCTTGGCCAAGAGGTACTTTCATGGTAGATGCTATCTCCAACTTGGGCAACCAGTACCTGGGTCGCTCTTCCAGTCGTCGTTCAAGTCGTCAGTAATCTTGCCCAAACAAGCTTTTTCCACCTTTCAACTTCAAAGCAAACCATCTTCCCTGCCCTGCATCTGTACTTTTAGCATTCATTCACGATTCTCTCTCGTCCCACATTTCAACTAGCGGTTTCGCGCAAGCGCACAGACACCAGACACATTCTCGAGACTGACAACTGACAATGACTGAACACAGCTCGATTTTTTTTTTTTTTGGCGGACAACTGATATGCGTGTGCAACTTGCGTGCGCGGTATTAACATGGTGAGCAGGGAGAGATGAACGGCAGGTTTGCATCTCTGTTTTCGAGGTTCTTCGCTTTCCTCGGCGAACTGCGCGTTCGCTCTGTCAGTGGACGTGCGAGTCAAGTTGCGTCTATGAATAAAAGGTAGCACCAAAACTGACTGCGTTGCTGGAAAAGCGTGCGTTTACGGCGTCGAGTCGAGGCTTAAACCGATGCCTTGGACTGCTCGTTGAGGAAGAAGCGGAATCCTTCGTACGACAACCAGCAGAGTGCATTCGAAGGCATGAACGTAAGCACGCGTGGCGAGAGACCACGTGCGAAGCCCTTAAGTCCTTCTCGTGCGTTGATGATCTTGAACGCCTCAAACATACCAGAGGCATTTCGGATTTGTGCATCGGTGCTGCTGCCGCGGGTCTGCAAGAGCGTCTTGGCCACATCCAGCGGGTTCGTGACCGCAGCTGCTACCGCGCCCGAGAAGGCACCTGCCGAAACGTGTGTGAGCGGCGAATAGCTTTCCGAAGGATTGAGCACCTTCTTAGCCCACTCGTAGACCGAGAATTGGACCGCTGTGAAGGGCACCGTCATGGTGAGTGTAGTGGGATACGAGACATAGAATGCACGCAGACCCTCCTTCCTGTAGACGGTCGATGCGCACTGCAGGACGGTGCGGTATTGCGAGCCGTGCATCTGCATACGTTGCTTGATCACGTCGAACGGGTTCATAAAGGCATCGGCGGCAATGGTGGCGGATGCGCCAGCAAACGCTGTGCTGGCAAACTGATGTCCCTCGCGATTCCCGCCTGTCGCCTCCTTGACCGTCTCGTAGGTGCCAAAGTAAACCGCATGTGCTGGACCAGCGCCCATGATCACACTTGCCACTCCACGCCACAGTGTGCGCATGCCTTCCAAGTTGCTGATTCGGTTGAATGCCTGTATCACGCCCGTGTAGGTGGCAGCTGGCGTTGCCGAGAGAACTTGCATGCGTGTCCGAATCACATCAACAGGATACATGGCAGCATGCTCGCTGATTCCTGCAAGTGAGCCAGCGATCATGTTGATATGGAGTGGGACATTGTCACCAAGACCCTCATAGTCCAGTTCCTCCTCTACTGCTGGAACGGCTCGGTCGCTCATGACTCTGTGCGATGGCGCCCAAGTGGATCGAAATAAATACTGATGGGTTGCAGAAGTCGGAACAGAGCTAACCAAGAGTCTTTCGCTTGTGTTGCTGTCGTGTGATGCAGATTGTTCGCAAGACTGAGTTATCTGTGATGCTGCTGACGCAAATCTGCAATTGGTACGAGTCGCTGGTTGTAGATTAGAATGAGCCTGAAGGCTGCTACCGCTGCGAGACGGATTTTCGTCGCTGGATTGCAAGATGTGCGACGTTGTGGCTGATTATAAGATGATCTACCTGCCCCTCGGCACGGTATGAGCAAGAGTGATCGGAACGTAAACGATGAATTGAGATCTCCACACGAATGCGACGATTCGACCTTTCTTGCTTTGGGCACGCGGATCGCTGCGCCAATCGGAATTTTCCCCTTCTTTTTTCGCGAGCCGACGATGAGTGATCCGCCTTGAGGTTGATGGATGAGTATGATATGGAGACTCACAACGACGTTGACGAGCGAAGGTTGAGGGTGGAGGTTGGCGAGAATCAACGACCGGCAAAGTTGCGCACAAAGGCTGGCCGAATCAGACACGAGAATGTGACGCCCGGAGATTCCCGTTTTGAGCTCTGAATCAAATCTGGAAACGTAACGCGGTGCTACTTCGTGTTTTTAGCTGATCGTGGATGATGCATTCGCCAGCTAGCGTTTCCTTCTGCGCCGTCTGCTGCTCAAATAAAAATTCAGCAAACGAGAAGGATATCGAGGCGAGGAAGATTCGGCGTCGCCAAGAGTTTTTTTCTTTCCTTTTAGACTGACTCCACACGACTCACTATGCTGCGCCACAAAACGAGAAAAAATTGTTCGCAGCAGCAGGTGTTTCTATGCCTCTCTCTTTGTGGTTTTGGCTTAACAGAATTCCCGTTTTGCGTATCAAAACGAGTAGCAGGTTGCCGTCAAGCCTCAGAGAGTAAGGCTTGAAATGAGCAGGTCAGCGAGTGTCTTAGGGTAACGCTCGGCCCGAGTCAAATTGCATGAGTCTGAGGTCAGACGATCACACCAAGAGCGGCGCCTTCGAAAGCCGGCCACAGATTTCCACCAGAAGCCGTTCATCAAGAATTCGAATTTAAGCCAATCATCAGCGCGCTTGTGCAGCCTAGTCGGTTGAATTCCTGTTTCTTTCGGATGAGCGACGTTCCCCTGCCGTGAAACCAGACACTCGTGACTGAGAGGCGGGTCTCGTGTCTGACTGCTAAAATAGTGACTAGTTAGTTGTGAGAGCGAACAGAGTAAGCCTGTCAACACGCAACTCACGATTCATGATTGTCTAACATATACAGTCGTGAGTATGGTAATTTCCAATCGTCCTCTTGCCCGTGTCCTTTTGGACTTCAGCATACGCGCCTCTCTCTCAAGAACGTGAGACGCGGTCAAGGCAAAGCCTGCGTGGACGGCACACTCATGCTCACGGATTGTCACTCTTAACTGTCTCCTTCTCACCTGCGTTTTTTTGGATCGACATGCCACAGCAACAAGCAAGACGAGAAACCACTGAAACAGCGGTGCAGAAAACACAGAACAGCATTGGTTCGATATCCTGGCACAAGGCCAATCACTTGAGATTTTTGGCGGGGGAGAAAGGATGGCATGGATGACACGTAAACATCAACGGTGTAATCCGAGGATGCCTTCAAGGTCGCATGAAGCTATGAGGATCCGTCCGAACAGCCCCCTCTGCTGCCCGGAGGAAGGATGATTGAGAGACTGAAAATGTTACAACACCATAATGATGCGAGAAACGGACGAGAATGAAGAATGCTGCAAAAACAATAGGGAAGCGGAAGATGGAGAGCGTCTCCACCTGCTTACTTCTTCTTGTTGGCAACAGTGCGGCCACGACGACCAGTGGTCTTGGTGTGCTGACCACGGACACGCAGGCCGAGGTAGTGGCGGATACCACGGTGGGCTTTGATCTTCTTCAAGCGTTCCAGGTCGTCACGCAGCTTCGAGTCGATGTTGTTCGACAGGAGCTGGCTGCTCTTACCGTCGACAATGTCGCGCTGCCTGTTGAGGAACCACGAGGGGATCTTGAACTCGGCAGGGTTCTGCAGAATGGTAACAATGCGCTCAAGCTCGTCCGAGTTGAGCTCACCGGCACGCTTGCTAAGGTCGATATCGGCCTTCTTGCAAACAATGTTGGCGTATCGGCGGCCAACACCCTTGATCTGAGTGAGGGCGTACTGCACCTTGATCTTGCCGTCAACGTTGGTGTTGAGCAAACTGTGTGCGTCAATCCGACAAGAGAGAAAGGATCAGTATAAAGTTCAGAACGAGTCAAACGATCAGCAGGGTCGACAAGCAGCTTGATAAATCAGCATGTGGAAAGGTTAGAAGCGAGGCTGGAGCAGTGTTGTAGATGTTGCGACCGTGTCTAGGTGGTCGATGTAGCAGCAGCGTCGGGTGAGGAACCGGCCGTATTGTCAAGTCACTGCTGAGGCGCCTTCAGAAGCTAAGAACCTTGAGAAGGTATCGGTCGGGACGGGGCGGGACGAGCGCACAGCAAGTCCAGAAAGTAGCCCACAATGTTATCCGTTCCTCCGTTCCATGTGGCCATCATTGAGCTGTGAGCTGGTCATAACCAGGTATACCTGAATCGCCACAAGAGCATGGCAAAAGTACCTTGCGGCCCTATTCAACGAGGTGGTCCACTGCTCAAGGGGATTCGAGGCGACAACATGGCAACATTAATGATCACTGTTCGTAAGCTGTGTCTTCCATTTTCCTGTGCTTGTAACCCGCCTGGTCTTTGTGCATCGTTGCTTTCTGGGTAACGGTATCATGGTTCGTTCCTAACCAATTGCTTCTGCTTGGCCATGCCTAGCTCAGAAATGTCCTGAACCCATAGCCTCAGGAATGCTGCTTCTGCTGTTGATTGAGATGCCCCGTCGATGCTACTGTTGCTGGCCGTGCTGCTGCAAGGTTGTTGTCCATCGTATTGCTGCCTGCTCGTGTCGGAGTACATGCTAATCATCGAGCTGCTTAGAGCCGACTACTGCTGATTCTTTGTTGATTGGATGCTCACCGCAAGATGAAGGCGAAGTTCTGCGACGGGTCGGGGGGAACGAGAGACATGTTGGGCGATATGTGATAGTTAGTCTTGATGGTGACGAGAGCGTGAAGGAGAAGAAGTACAAGAGGTCACACTGACGTCCAAGCTCACCCACTTTCCAAAGCGGCGTTGCTGCCTTGTTTTTGCGGGTGACTAAAACACTGGCAGCAAATCGCACTAGTGTCTCCCAGTCTCTCCAGACTGACTCGTCAGACTGAGCTACAAGCCTTCCAAGCTGGCAACTGCCTGTGCCATCTGCAGGCCCTTCCGTCTCGTTCACATTTTACCGTCACAAGGGCTCGAAGATTTCAGACTTGGAACTTCAAGGCCTAAAATAATCGAGTAGCAGCCTGGAAGAGCGGAGCGTGGGAACTTTTCTACAATTTCGGTTCCGAAACTAAAGACCTTTGCACGTGTCGAATGTGACAGTCTAACATCAATCACGTATGCCGAATAATTTATGACTGCCTCTAACTCACGACTTTACTCAGCAGCGAGAAAGGCAGTGGATGGATGATCGCTGGCACGGGCCGCCTCCACGCGTCAGGATGGATGGCTGAGTCGGACAGTGAAGGCACACGCGATATATTGTGATCGTCAGCGGCCGCTCTTCCCTTTGATCCTTATCCATCTGCGTAAGTCATTTCTGACCCCCCACCCTTGTCACTCTGTCCTCTTCGACTCATAACCTGCTCTGCATGTATTCTGCAGCAGTAACACTGGATCAGTCGCGGACGACGGAACGACGATATTCAATCGATCTCGAATGACGGCTGCTGACCATTCTGTGTTCTTTCATGTTTTCCTTCCCTCTGATATCGCTTCTTCGCATCTCTCACCGGGCCTTTGTCTGCTCTCTGTCTTCAATGGCACAACAGCGAGGCAGGCGCTTCATCCAGTGAGGTCTTTACCGAGGAGAAGCTTATTGCTGATTGCAAATTACCTATATTGCACGTCCTTGCTGTCACCATGACGGCCTGGCAATTTTTGGCACCCATCCTTTGGCTTCTCCCTCCTTCTTGTCATCGCTATTCGACTCTTTTGCCACCAAAGCTCAAATCTTTCGGTCGCTGCCGAGTCGACTGGACGTGCGTACAAGGAAGGATCAGGGCGAAGCAGGAGAACGCTTTGTCCCAACGTGTTAATTTGATTGTTTCTACTTTATTCATGTCCGGGTCTAGTTTGTGCCCTTCCTTGCCAGAGTGTACTCGAACATGAGAATCAGTGTAATCAAGAAATCGGCAGAAACGAGGGTTGATCTGTAATGGGTGCGTGATTGGGTCGATGATGCCCCCAGAAATTTTGCGCTCTTACGACCCTTCAAACTCGAAACTTAGTAAGCTTGTAATGAAAGCGCTCGTATTTTAGGATTAGAATCGAGACTAACAGTGACCTGCATTTGCATGCAATCTGCGCTAGCAGATGCGAGGGCGTTGGGGAGTATATATGTCCAAGTGTCTCTGGCATTCCACTTCTTCGGCCTCATACTTGTAAGTTGGCATGAACCTACCCTCAAACTTGATGTGACATCGGACGGTGTCCCTGTTGGCATAGCACACAATCGCGATTCAGTTTAATCACGACGAGATGTTCCAAACGCTCACTGTGGCTTTGCTATTAGGGTCGCCTTTCGATGACGCAAGTCACAACGGAATGCTGACCACTCTGCCCATTCTGTTCCTCCTGTGTTGCTTTTTTGCTCGCTTTGTCTTTCTCGATCAACGATCCCTACGGCATTCCATAGACCTTGGCATTTCCACTCTCGCTCAAGCATGGGGGCTGGAGAGAGGGGGTCGGTGGGCTTGCACGGCCACCCATTTGTCCTACCGCCGACGCCCTCCCGCCTCTCTCCTTTGGGGGGAGGCTTGCCTGAATCTTGGAATTGGTTGGGTTTCTTTCGAGGAGCCCAACCTATCTCTTTTTACGTTACATATATTACGTAAGCATGACAATGGCACGTACTGTCATTTTTATATGCCCGCAGAAGAGACCCAAACACGATCAGATGCCAAGACTGTGACTGACTGATAACTGAAGCAACGGATTCGTGCATCCGCTCATCGAAGCTCCCCCATGCAACCTGCCTGAAGAGCGTGTGTGAAGGCATCACTCGTCGCCCTCTCCATTCGGAGACGCCAAACACTAGAATTCATCTTGAGGCAAAGGCGGGGCGTTATGCCTGCCTGACCTCGGAGCACTCAACTGCGTCATGACAATCATTATCATTACGTCCAGCATGTCGTAGCGCTACAGCGCTGTAATGTATGAGGGAGGATACACGCGAAATGGCCTTTGTTGGGCAGTTTGAAACCATCGTGAATTTTGCATCTATCATTGCATCGAAAATGCTTTACGCTTTGTCAAGGTGTGAGGATCGCAAGAGTTCTAGTGACGGGTTGCTCGACATGGAATTCAATCTTTCCTATCGTTGAAGGTGTGCATGGGTAGACTTGAGCCGTCCTTAGATCCAGACATGCTCGAGCTGCCATTTGCAGAGGCGTGACCACCAAGCTTGGCCGCCTCGGCCTGCTTGTTCTTACCAAATGCGTACACGAGACCCGCGAAGAAGCCGACTGCAATCGCACTGACACTTGAAAAGGTGACGGGTGGGTCGTGGAAAAAAACCATACCGCTGAGAGCAACGGGAAGCTTGTTCAGGGCGCCCACCATGCTGTACGTGGTACTGGAGGTGGCACGAATGCACCATGCAGTGGTGTAGCTGATCAGGATGGCACAGGCTCCTGAAAAGACGATGGCCGAGATGAGCTTAGTCTGCTTGTCGTCAGGGAAGTTCTTGTGCAAATTAGCGTACGACCAGTCCTCAACCAGGAACGACATGAGCAGGAGAACAGGAATGCTAAGGAAGTTGTTGTAGAACATGGTGTCCCAATCCTTGAAGCCGGTGACCTTGATGCGCTTGCGCATGAGCAAGACGTAGGTGGCACTGCAGATACAGTTGAGCGCCATCCATACGTAGCCACTCGATAGAAGGCCATAGCCCTGAAAGCCCTCAATAACATCATTGGCCGAAGCGCTCTGAAGCTGAGCGTTGATCGCATCCTTCTCAGTCTTGAGTGGATCGAAGGCGGGAAAGAGAGCGCCCGTGATGGGATCCTTGGCCATGCCGCCCATGATCGAGTCCGGTGTATGCGGCATGGAAAGGTTGCCAATCGCAAAGACGTTCGAGATGTCAGACCAGGCGGCAATGACAGACGAGAGCACCATAAACAGGAAGCTGCAAAGCACGATCCTGGTCACACGACCACCGAACCACATGACTTCACCATACGCGATAAGGATGATGGTGAGGTTCTTGAAGATAGTATAGACCGAAATGTTGAGATATTGGAGCGCCTTGCTGCCCGTCCAGATGACAAAGACCAGCATGATGCTTAACGGCATCCAGTTCCAAGCATCTTTCGCGTTGAGACCACGCAGTTGAATCAGACCAGCACGCTCGGCGATCCAGACACAGGTGACACCGACCGTAGACTGGATGAGGAGGACGAGGAGATTCATGTTGAAGCCGCGGCCCGAAACGGTGAACTTGTTGACAACCGTCATGGTGATGCTAGCAGCACAGTAGCACAGAATCGGCGCCAGCGCCATAATACCTACAGCAGGCTTTTCCGAATCGTTGCGCAGAGCCTTGGCGCCCATACGCACATCCTCACGCGCATCGCTGGGTCCACCATTCAGGAAGGGAGCTCGATCATTTTCTGAAGGACTTGCTGGTCGTGTGATGTCAGGCGTTTGGTGTGCTGCGCCTTGCGGAAGCTCGAGCCGGGTTTCTTGAGGAGTAAAGAAGGATCTGCTACCCGAGGACATGGTGTCGAGATAAGAAATTGGGCTTGTCGCTCAATAAGAAGCTTGTAGATGATCAAGATGGAAGTGGTCAGAGGGCAAGGCGCGAGAATCTGGTTGGAAATCGAGAAGAAGCAGGTCGACTAAGAGAACAACACCAAAATTTGTCCGCCGCCGATAAGATCAAACGCCGACGCGTGGCTGGACAAGACCAAATGCGGACCAAACTGAAGCTTCTTGGACTACTGCGGCTGAAGAGAGGTAGTGCTGCCAACGAACAATCGGCAATCACGAATGTCGGTAAGAGTGACCAACTTAAGTTAAGTCTCACAAATGTGTGGTAAGTAGGTTCGGAGTTGGCTGAGGTGCAGGAAGCGGGAAGGCACCACCAAGCATGTGTGCAGTTTGTTGCAACGCTTTGGCCGAGGCTTGCTGCACGTTGGATCCTGCAGCCGAGGGTCCATTAAGCAGATCCAACAGACACGAATCATTCACGATTCACGATTCACGATTCACGATTCGTGATTCTCCAGGGATGTTCGACCGAAGGTAATACACAAATCAGAAGCAGCAAGCACGTGGACCACAACCAGGGAAACCACAGAACTGTTAAGCCCGGCAGCACCAAGCGATCTAGAAAAATCGATGAAGCAAGGCGTGAGGCGTGAGGCGTGAGGTGAAGGCTGTGGTTGCACAGCCGAAACGCGCATGTGATTTTGCTCCACATCTCCTTGTCAACGGGCGCTTCCGCCGACTCAGCACGATTTCATTGCCTCTGCCATCCATAAGGCCTTGCTGCAACGCAACCATCATCTTTTGCAACAAGTCCTGCCCCTTCGCACCACTGGAAGTATCGAGATCATAAGAAAAATGTCAAGCAACGATCCTGCCGCACCGCCCTCGTACACGGCGCCTGCACCAAAGGGCTATCAAGCCGTACCTCAACACGACTCTCCATCTTACGGAGCGGCGGAAACGAGCACCACTCCGCGTAATGTCGACGAGGAAGGCGATCCGGACGATTTCAAATTCGGAGTCACCGTTGAGCAATCATCGCCAGAGATCCGCGCCATGTTCCTGCGCAAGGTTTACACCGTTCTGTTCTTCCAGATTCTCGGCACCACCGCGATTGCTGCTATCATGACCACTCGAGGTATCGCCGGCTGGGTCCAGCAAAACCAATGGGCTTTCATTGTCCCTCTCGTCGGTAGTCTGGTCACCATGGGTTTTCTCTACTTCAAGCGTCACTCTCATCCAACCAACATGATCCTTCTCGGACTGTTCACCGTCCTAGAGTCACTTTCGCTCGGAACTGTGATCACCTACGTCGACCAGAAAATCGTCCTCCAGGCTATGATTATCACCGCTTTTACTTTCTTCGGCCTCACGCTCTTCACACTCCAGTCCAAATGGGACTTTGGCAGCATGGGCGGATGGCTGTTTGGCGCGCTCATGGTCTTGGTAGGCGTTGGATTTGTGGGAGTGTTTTTGCCCTACAACCAGACCTTCGACCTCATCATGGCGGTCGCAGGCTGCGTCGTGTTCAGCTTGTACATTGTGTACGATACATGGCTGATCCAGAGGAGGCTGAGTGCGGAGGAGTGGGTACTAGCTAACATCAGCTTGTACCTCGATATTGTTAACCTTTTCATCAACATCTTGCGTATTCTCAACAACCAATCGAGGGATTGAGAGGATGCAAACATCAACGGGTCACTCTCTTGACCCAGATTGATGACGCAATTTCTCCTGCTTCCGGATGTTACACGTCAGTCGGATCTTGTTGCATGATCATTTCACATGCCTTCAGTTTTGTACATACCCATTGAGTTAATGTCGTTTCATCTGAATTGAATTGTCATTTCCTGTGTATGTAGTCGTGTGTTTCAAAGAGCCAAAGAGACTGTGCCAACGGCAAGACGTTGTGAAGGATAAAGGCCATTTCGTGATTGTGTCGCTTGAACCGACCGAATGATGGTCGCACGGCAGAGAGCACACGATCTAATCGGCGACAGCAACAATCACGAATCGCACTAGAGTGAATGTGTATGTGCGAGGAAAAGTGACAGTCACACTACAGATTGCGGTTGGCGCTGAGTCCACTATCCGAGGGCGCTATGATGATTGCGTCTTGTCCTCTGCTGTCGACCTTTTTGTTGCCTTTGCCGTAGCGGGTTGCACAAGCTGACTACTCGGCGGGGGCCTGTAGATCCCCTTGTAATGTACGCCCTCCGGAACTAGTCCTGCTCGATCCAACAACCTGGCAACGGGCTTACTCGGTTGAGCCCCCAACTTCAACCAATGTCGAATCCTCTCCTCGTTCCATTCTAATCGCTTTTGCAAGTTCACCTCCTTCGCTCCTGCTTGCGATGCCGAGGGCAATCTGGAAGTCATTAGACCTCCGTGGCCTGGGATTGCTCCGCTCTGACCGATAAAGGGTGTCGGTAAACGTGCGGACGGTGGTGGGCGTGGAATGGGATCAAATTCTCCCAATTTTTCGATCGGGCGCGCATCTCGTGGTTTGGAATCATTGATTGCTACCACATGGTAGAATGGATTATTGCGTGTGCCCTTACGGCTGAGTCGAAGACGCACGACCATGGCGCTATTGTGGTGGAAACTGTTTGATTCTGCGGCTACGGAGAATGCCAGAGGTGGGAATGCACGAGATCAAAGCAGCCAGGATGGTGTGAAAGAGCGGCGCTCTGAAAAACACGTCGTGACGATACGAAGAGCAGCTGTATGAAGGGGGTTTGGTGAGGTGCGAGAACCGTCAAAGGGTGAAAACGTAAAGACGATGAGAAGATGGTGAGGAGAGGCGAAAGAGCAGATTGGTACAGAGCATATGCAACTTCTTTTCTTTTTCCTGTTCTTCCTCCTGCTCGTCCGAGTGCCGGGAAAACCCTAATTACACCTGTGCGTGTAGTAGGCCTAACACATATCAATCAGATTTCAGTCAATCACGAGTGAGTTCCACGTTCCACGCTCAGTGCAACCATGCTCATGCTCAGTGCTATGTGCTGAAGGGTTCGGATTTGTAGTAACTCGTCTTTCTCTCTAGCGACACAAAGCTCACTCTCAGCTTACAGACGACAGCATGCAGGTTTCAGCAGCGGCTGGAGTGAGGTTGTTAGTAAACATAGAGTACATAATGCAAAGAGGAGCGCCTAGGATGTGAAACCGATCCGGCTCGGGGTATATCAGAGAGAAAGCCTTGATGCTTCGGCAGTCACTTTCAAAGAATGGAGGGCGTGTAGCGCACATACATGCCATAGACTATGACAGGCTTCGTCGCAATCCTGTTGGATGAAATCTTGTCAAGACTTCATGAGCAGATTCAACGCCAGAGTCGCCTCGTCCACCTGCCTTCTTGTGCTTCTCTTGTCTGCAATTGACGATGCGCCGTACGAGAATGGATCTCGACGATCCTCTTTGTTGTCATTGTTACTCGCAAAAAGCTGACTCGTCTGACCGTCGAGCAATTCTCGTTTCTCCGAATCACGAAACTTGTTGGTGCCGTTCTTTTTGGCTTTCGCCTTTGCTTTCGCAGTCTTGAGCGACTTTTTGGCGCTCGTGTGCAAAGAGGAGGCTACGGGAGATGGTTTTGGAGAATTCGATCCTGATGCACCGAAAGAGGAAGCGGATAAGTGTTGTAGCGAAGATCGCTGTTTCGATGTCGCTGTCGTGGATGAGTCGCATGTAGTCTTTGCTACCATCTTTGTGCACGTTCTGAAAGATGAAAATCCACAAACGATAGCTTGTAATGTGTATGTAGGTAGTTGAGTCAGTCGAATGCGTCTCGACGTAGAGATTCTGATGTAACAAGGTCGTGATGGCGGTGCGGATAGCTGTGACCAGCGGCGGCTTTAAGCGTTGAGGACCCTGTAAGCTGCGCTCGAAAAAAAAATGTCTTGAAAAATCCGGGTAAATAATCACGAATCACGAATTGTGAATCTGAATCGTGAATGCACGACCTGGTGAAAGAGTTGAAGACTACAACCCAAGTCCGATTCACGATTAGTTGTCTAGACCTCGGTTTGGTGCTTCAAGCGCATCTGAACGAGATGAGTCCAAAATCAAGTGCAATCACGAATCGAGAATAGTCAAACGACATCCTTATCTGCTCCCTTCAACCCTGCCATCGACCTTGCATCCATCCAGGACACTGAAAAACCTCGTAGACGTCACCCTCATCAATCATGGCTTTCCTCTCGATCCAGTCGGCTCCCTCGGCCGGCGAGAATATGACCAACTCTTGCATGGCCGCAACATGTAAGTGCCAGCTTCTCACACATTTCCGCTCGCCACTTGTCGTTCTGGTCGGTCAAACGTCATACTCACACGATTGTTTCGTCACAGGTGACAAATGCGGCAAGACCACCTGGCGTGGATGTGGCCGACACATCGATGCCGTTTTCGCCAACGTTCCCGTCGAACAACGCTGCACTTGCCCGCGATCCTGATCGTGATCTGCAGAACGCAAGCTCACGGCGCCTGCACACATTTTCAGCTTGCCCAGCTTGCGCAGCTTGCGCACCCGTAATGAGATTCCTCAACCATCATATTTTGTTTCTTCAATTCACCTCACTTGTAGTAACGTTTCCGGCAGCCTTTGGTCGGCATGAGATGGAAAAGCCGAGGTGAGCGGTGGGCAAGACTGTTCAATAACTGTTGCTACTACGTCTAGTTGACTGGTTGATCCTGGCTAGCACCATCGTCCTCCTTGATCTTCTCCTTTCGGGGTGAAGATTGCGCGATCAACTCTTGACTTTCCATTTCCTCCATCTCCTTCGCCTTGGACGACCAAGGACCTTGGCCGAATGCGTGGTTGAGAGCGCTCCAGACGTTGTTCACGTAATGAACCTCGAGGTCATCGAGCACCGCCTTCGGTACATCAGCTTCGACGTTGGGCTGGTTCTGGGCGGGCAAGATCACCTTGGTGATACCAGCACGGTGAGCAGCAAGCAACTTCTCCTTCAATCCGCCCACAGGCAACACCATTCCACGAAGCGACACTTCTCCCGTCATGGCCAGCGTTGGCGCTACCGGTCGGTTGGTCAACAGTGATGTGAGTGAAACAGTAAAGGCAACACCGGCAGAGGGTCCTTCTTTGCCAATCGCACCCTCAGGCATGTGCAGATGCACATCCTTGTTGTCGAGCAAATTGTCGTTGGCATCCTTGACAATGCCAAGGTCAAACGCGTTGGTCTTCATCCAAGAGAGAGCAATGGAAGCTGACTCCTTGATCACGTCACCCAGCTTACCCGTCAATTGTAAGCCACCCTTGCCTGGCATGATGGTTGTCTCGATAGGCATCAGCGAGCCGGAACCGTTGCCAAGGTAGCCGAGTCCCGTCGACACACCAGCAGGCATGGCGCTAGTGTACAGACGGTCTTTGTGGTAGACGGGAGGTCCGAGATACTTGCGCAGGCTGTCGATGGTGATCACCACCTTTACGTCCTTGGGCACCGCCATGGGTTGACGCTTCTCCGTTGTCACCTTAGCAGGCGCCTCGCCAGCGGCTTCCTTGCCAGGCAATTTTCCGTCCTGCTTGGGCTGACTGTCTGGTGTTGCCTCACCCGAAGAGGCTGATGGCTCAGTGAATGGCGATAGCGTCTCGCTGCCCTCCGCCGGCTGACTGTCAACATGAGGTGGGGTCACTGACTGGGCGGTGCTGTCGGCAGAGCCTGCAGCGGCGTGCGAACTGGGAACAGCATCCTTCTTGGCGCTGGCCAGCTCGCCCTCCTTGGGCTCCGGGAACACCGACTCGCCGTGCTGCTTGACAATGTCGAATGCAATCTTGCGATAGACCTTTTCGAGCAGCTTTCGAAGACCACGCACACCACTCTCTCGAGCGTGATGCTTGATGAGGAAATCAATCGTCTCGTCTGGAAGTTCAATGTTGGCATCCTGCAGGCCAGAAGCCTCCTTGGCTTGAGGAGCCAAGTAGCCGCGCGCAATGTGTCGCTTCTCGTCAGCTGTGTATGACGACACCTCCATGACCTCCATACGGTCCAGCAAAGGCTGTGGGATGGTCTCGAGCGTGTTGGCGGTGCAAACGAACAAGACTCGCGAGAGATCAACGGGAACATCCATGTAATGATCCAGGAACGAGCCGTTCTGTTCGGGGTCGAGCATTTCAAGCAGAGCCGAAGAGGGATCACCGTTGTGACCTCGTCCGATCTTGTCAACCTCATCGATGAGGATGAGCGGGTTCTCGGTGCCAACCTTCTTGAGCGCCTGGATGGCCTTACCTGGCATGGCACCAACGTAGGTCCTTCGGTGGCCCTTGATTTCGGCTACGTCGCTGAGACCTCCAACGCTGAAGCGGAAGAATTGACGCTCGACGGCACGTGCGATCGACTTGCCGATCGAAGTCTTTCCGACACCAGGAGGTCCGACAAGGCAGATGATCTTGCCTTCTACAGTGCCCTTGAGCTTACCAACGGCTAGGAACTCGAGGATGCGATCCTTGACGTCGGAAAGTCCGTAGTGATCTTCGTCAAGAACACCAGTCGCGTTAGAGATTGAATAGTTCTCAGGCGAGTGGACGCCCCACGGAATGCTGGTGAGCCAGTCGAGATAGCCGCGAGTGACATTGAATTCGCTTGCGGCAGGCTCGAGAGTCTGAAGCTTATTGAGTTCCTCATCGAACACTTTGCGGACGGCTTCAGGCATGTTGAGTTGGGCAGCCTTTTCGCGGAATTTTTCGACCATCTTGTCCTTACCGTCGCTCTCGATGCCGAGCTCCTTCTTGATGCCCTTGAGCTGTTCCATGAGGTAGTACTCGCGCTGTCGCTTCTGGATCTTGGACTCGACATCTTTGCTGATCTTGCTCTGCAGCTGAGCATTCATGAGCTCCTTCTTGAGCACGACGAGGGCCTTTTGAAGGCGTTCACGAATGTCGAGAGCCTCGAGTACGGCCTGCAGCTCGCCCACTTCGCCGGTCGAGACAGCAGCAGCAAAATCGGCAAGCTTCTCGGGTTCCTCGAACACGTTGCCTGCGCCCTGCGAGATTGAAAAGTTGGCAATCTGGTCGCGGAAGAGCGGATTAAGCTGAGCAATGTCCTTGAAAACACTGATCAACTCGGACATGACGGCACGGATGTACTGGTCGTTGCGCTTGTCGTGGGGAGCGGCAGCAAGGTTGGTGACGTTGACGAGCGAGACCGCGTAGTCCTGAAGGAACGATGTCTGGAAAGGCGCAGAGTGAGAGGGCATGTCTTGACCTTCGATAGCTGTGCCGTCAGAGTTAGCGACAGATTCTCCGTCGACAGCTGCAGGAGGCGAAGGCGGTGCATTTTGCTGCAGATGAGCTGCAGAGGCATCGTTGACTTCAGGTAGAATCCCATCGTCTCGAGCCTCTTGCTGAATATCGTCGACCCTGGCGATGGAAGCAGCTTTGACGGCTTCATTGGCCGCCTCATCGCTTATGGGGTTGGCAGGACCGGCGCCCTCAGAGCCTGGTGGGGGCGAAGGAATAGTTTCACCTGTGGGGGTGATGAGTTCGTCGATGCGAATGCGGCGATGCGGATAGAGGACGGCGGTGATACCCTCTTCATCTTCGGACTTTTCCTCTCCATCCTTGCCCTTCTTACTGCTTCCTGTTTGGCCACCGCCCTGGACAGGAAAGACGCTAGTGACCTGGGCAAAGACACCAACCTTATGAACTTTGCTGAGGTCAGTGATGACATCAGCATCCTCCTCCTCGTCCTTAAGCAAGAAGGCACCAATGTATGGCTGGCCTCGCTTGAGCGATTCTTTTATGGCAGCGCATACGGCCCGATTCTTGATAACGACGGCTTTGTAGAAACCGGGGAAGAGTGGACGTCGGGTGATGGGAAGTGCAAGCACTTGGGGATACACGGATGGCACCGTAGAACGAGTGATTGAGTTGTTTCCTGACCCAGAGCCAGAGCCAGAGCCAGAGCCAGAGCCAGAGCCAGAGCCAGAGCCAGAGCCGGAGCCACTTGCACCGGAGCCAGAACCTGAGCCGGCGCCGGCGCCAGAAGCTGGTGTGCCACCAGTAGCCGATCTGCCCGTGGAAGAAGACGAGCCAGAAGACTCGGATTTTGCTTCAAACGCGCCTGGCTCGCGTCGACTCTCGTGCTCTTTGTGCCCGTCGTGCTCTTCTTCGTCGATCTGCTCGCCGTCTTTGAGCAACTTTTCGAGCTTCTTCATCCTTGGCAGATACTGCGGCGTCGAAGTGAACAAAAAGCGAGTATGGGCTGAAGCCGTTGGTGTGGGAATGACTTTGCTTATATCGATGGAGGAGGGTATCCTGGTGGAAGGGAACGGAGTTACTGACGACTTGCGCGCGATGGCAGCAGCGGTGGAGGACAAGGTCGTGAGACGCCGTGAACTTAGGGTGGCGGAGCCAAAAGCTGAGGTGCGCCAGCGAGCGGCGCTGCATGCCGCATGCCTTTGTAAAGGAATCATAGGTTCTTAAGCGTGATGAGACGTGGATTCGAGTGGCAGGATTGGGCGTGAACCCGACCGGCTGAGCAGCAGGGAGCAGTCGAACAAACTGGATGCAACGACTTGAGTGTACGAGAAAGGAGGCCTCGTGTCCTCGTTGTGGGTGTTGGCGACGCAATGACAAGATAAAAGCGCAGGAAGAAAGTGGTCGAGAGCAGAGTGTGGATGTTTGGAAGAGGTTCGAGAGAAAGAGAACCGCGTTGAAATGGTGAATTCGTGATTGACACAAAGACCGGTGGTTGCTGGAGCTAGCCGATCTGATTCAGGTTCTTACGCAGCGCTTTGCTCATCCTGAACGACTCGGCGAATTGCGTGGCAATCTGTGAGTCGTGAATCGTGAATTGGGAATTGTGAATCGTGAATCGTGATCTTTGCTTAATCGTGAATACGTAAGTCAGTCGTCACGAGTCATGTGAGTCGTGAGTTGTGAGTGTTGCTCGCGTGCTGTGAAAAGCTGTCGAAATTTCGGGCTCAGTCGAACGACTCGAATCTGCCAAGTCGCAATCGTGAATCATGAAAGCGCCCGTCCTATGCCCTATTCACGATTCATTCGTGATTCGTGATTGTGATTGTTCGTGACTCGCCAGATACGAGACATGCGTGATGGTCTGTGTCATCTAGCTCATCATACACCTATCTGACACACAGGAGCTTCGGTTCCTTGATCTGACCTGTCTTGACAGAGGTACCATATTGCTTGGTCTTATCATACCTGATGCCCAACCTCTTAAAGGAAGCTGTTGGCAATGAGCAGTCTTGCATTCAGCACAGCAGCCCAAGATGCTTCAAATGTGGAGGAGAATGAACCCGAAAAAGCCGCTCCCGCTTACCGATCACCGATCACCGAGGCCCACGTACAAACTTCAGACTTCAGAAGTGTTAGAGCGCCAAATTATACTTCCTTTGAAAATGTGTGTGGCGCTGGTTAATGACGAGTTGGTGATTCGTGATTCGTGATTCACGATTTTCTCTGGTCAGCTAGCACCGCGTCGCAGAAACTGCTGCGCTTGTACTGAGAAGAGGTGGCGCAGCGTTCTCGCCATCTGTGATTCGTGATTGCCATACATGGTAGTCGCCATTCATGATTGTCGCATCTTTGCGTCCACCATCTCTTCCTCATCGGCTCTCCGCCTCCGTCCGTCCTGCAGCCTTTATGCGACTTTTCTGTACAACTTGTGCTCTTCCCAATCGGTACAGCTTCAGCCTTTCTGCAGTTTGCTTCTCGTCAACCACATTTGCATCTCTCAACCTGGCATCAAGCTTTGGTCACACAAGGCTGGGCAAAACTCTCGCTCATTTGGTTCTCGCTTTCGTTGATCCGAAACAAGGTTTATGGCCTCGCTTCTTCAAGTCCACTCTCTCTTTCTCTTTCTCTTTCTCTTTCTCTTTCTCTTTCTTTCCATTGCTACAGTCCGCTGAGCATCGTTCATCGCGATCATGGGTATTCCAAAGTTCTTCCGCTTCATGTCGGAGCGCTACCCGATGATTAGTCAACTTATCGAGGACAACAAGATCCCCGAGTTCGACAACCTCTACCTCGACATGAACGGCATCATTCACAACTGCTCGCATCCTAACGACAACGACGCCTCGTTCCGTATCACAGAGACGCAAATTTTCTTAGCTGTCTTTGCCTATATAGAGCATCTTTTCAACAAGATCAAACCCAGAAAGGTCTTCTTCCTTGCCGTCGATGGTGTAGCTCCCCGAGCCAAGATGAACCAACAGCGCTCTCGTCGTTTCCGAACCGCAAAGGAGGCAAAAGAAATCAAGGAGAAGGCTGAAAGCCGAGGTGAGGTCTTACCCGAGGAAGAGGCTTTCGATTCCAATTGTATCACTCCAGGCACTCCTTTCATGGCCAAACTCTCGCAACAACTCGAATACTTTATCGCTAAGAAAATCACCGAAGACGCCGATTGGCGCAACGTGCAGGTCATCCTTTCGGGACACGATGTTCCAGGGGAGGGCGAGCACAAGATCATGGAGTACATCCGTCTCTCCAAGGCGCAGCCCGACTACAACCCCAATGTTCGTCACTGCCTTTACGGTCTCGATGCCGACCTTATAATGCTGGGTCTTCTCAGCCATGATCCTCACTTCTGTTTGCTCCGAGAAGAGGTCCAATTCGGCCCTCGTCGCAAGTCCAAGGGAAGCCTCGAAATGCAAAACTTCTTCCTGCTCCACCTTTCGCTCTTCCGAGAGTACCTCGACCTCGAGTTCCAAGATCTCCGCTCCTCTCTTCCTTTCCCCTACGACTTTGAGAGGATTATCGACGACTTCATCCTGCTCAACATTTTTGTCGGCAACGATTTCCTACCCCATCTTCCCGGTCTTCACATTAACCAAGGAGCCATGGATCTTCTCTTCAATATATACAAGCGAATCCTTCCTGCGGCCGGTGGCTATCTCAATGAGAGTGGTACTCTCCGCACCGATCGTCTTGAGCTCGTCCTCTCCGAGCTGCGTAACTTTGAGATGGAGCAATTTGAGCGCGACTACGGTGACACTACGACCCACAAGGCCAAGGTATCCAAGAAGAAGAAATCCATCTCCCAAGCAAAAGCCAAGGGTGGCCTTGTTCTTACAGTATCACAGCGTGGACTTTTAGACAAGGTGCATGCTTTCGTTAAGGCTCAACGAAACGACCCTGTGAGCGCTCCCAAGGAGCTCTTGGTGCCGGCGGACCTTCCTAACAAGGACAGGAGATTCCTCGAGGATCTCGCTTCTAGCCTCAAGCTGCGTACGTCCTTCAACAAGGTTGATCCCGCTTCCCAGATCCCCGCAATTACTCTATCTTTCCCCGCCATTGGCATCGAAGACGGTGACAGTGAGGAAAGTCCTTCCGACGAGGACGCCGATAATTCGAAACAGAACTCAGACAATGCTGCCACTGGCAACAAGGACACCAGTGCCATCTCCGAAGCCGATACGGCTGTTGATCGCGTTCTCATCCGCTACCTCAAGGCCAAAGTCGATACTGCAAGTGACGACGAAGCTGACCCCGAGGAAGACTACAAGAAGCGCCTCGAGGCTCAGATGACCGCGTGGAAACAAAGTTACTACAAGGAAAAGCTTGAAATTGACTACAACAACGACGAGGCTATGTCCAAGCTTGCCTTCCGCTACATCGAGGGTCTTCAGTGGGTCCTCCACTACTACTACGATGGTGTTGCCTCTTGGGGTTGGTTCTACGACTACCACTATGCTCCCAAGATCTCCGACCTCAAGAACGTCGGTCAGATGAAGTTCGAATTCACACTCGGCAAGCCATTCCGTCCCTTCGACCAGCTCATGGGCGTTCTTCCTGCGCTCAGTAGTCAACATATTCCCTCTGCCTTCCGCGACCTCATGACCGATCCCAACTCGCCCATCATTGACTTCTATCCCACCAATTTTGAAGCCGATCTCAATGGCAAGAAGCAGGATTGGGAGGCTGTGGTCAAGATTCCCTTCATCGACGAGAAGCGTCTACTTGAAGCTCTTGACAAGCGCGAAGTGTACCTGGGCATCGAGGAGCGCAAGCGCAATGGGTTTGGTAATAGTCGCGAGTTTACCTACAATGAAAACGAGGAAAGCTTCTTTCCCTCAAGCCTTCCAGGCACTTTCCCCGACCTCGTTCACAATCGCGCCAACGTCAAAAACTTTAACCTGCCAACACTCGATGGTCTTCACCTCGTCAAGGGTCTCACCAAAGGCGTCGAGCTCGGTGCGCGTGCCTTGGCCGGTTTTCCATCGCTCAAAACGCTGCCTCACTACGGTCGTCTTGGTCATCACGGAGTGAACATTTTTCAGGCAGAGTCCAAGGGCGTTAGCGTGGTCGTCACCATCGAGAATACTTACGAAGACGCCAAGACAGAGACGATTGCTGCGGCCATGATTGGCAATCGTGCTTTCCTCAATTGGCCCTTTCTCACCGAAGGTCTTGTCGTCGGTGTCTCGGACAGACTTTTCCGATACGAGATGGGCATGATTGGTGGCCAACAGAAGGTAGTTGCCAATCCACATCAGGGCGCCAACCTATCTGAATTCCATCGCAAGGCCGAGAGTACCGAGTTCCACTACAGCAAGCGACTGGGTGTGCTCATCGGCGATGTCGATGTACTTGTCCACATCCGTCCGCTCAAGGGACTCAAGCGTCTGGATGACGGTGCTTTCATCAAGGACTACGAGGATAGCTCCAAGAAAGAGATCAGCCAGGCCGTGCAAGTGACTGTGACCAACGTCGTACACGACGATGCTCGCTTCCTCGAGTCCCCCGCCAGACCGATCCGCGAGGAATACCCAGATAAGACCAGGATCTTTTTCTTGGGCGCCAACGCATACGGTACCCCGGCTCATGTCGTTGGCAGCACCAACGCCTCGCTTGCCATCGAGGTGGCTTTCTTTCCTAACCAGGCTAAAGAGAACGCATACTTGCGCGACCTCGTAAGCAAGCGTGCTCGTGTTAACTATTTCCCCTCCTATCAGGTCGCCAAAAAGTGTGGTATCAGTTCGCTGGCTCTTTCCAAGCTCGCTTCGAGCATGATGTTCGCCTGGAAGGATCAGAAAGTCAACGTTGGTCTCCGACTCAAGTTTGAGAGCAAAGGTGAAAAGGTGCTCGGATATTCGCGCAGGACGGCTGTCGGATGGGAATATTCGGAAAAGTCGCTCGAGTTGGTGAAGGAATACGTGCAGACGTTCCCAGAGATCACCAACATGCTCAGTCAAAACTCTAGCGTCGACATCACACGTGCCACGCAGATCTGGGACGAGTCGGTTGTCGACGAAAAGATGGCGCAGCTGAAGGAATGGCTCAAGGTCAAGGGCGTGCGCGACCTGGAGACGGTGCCGTTGTACGCTGAGCAGCTGTCGAAAGAGACGGTGCAGACCATCGAGGCGTTCACCTCTCGTCTTGTTGACACGCGCACTGCCATCGGTGCCGCCGGTCAGGTTAAGCGTGTGTTTATAAAGGGCATTCCGCGTACCGCGCTTCTGAAGCCCAGCCATGCTCCCTTCCGTTTGCAGGCGCAGAGGTTCGAGCTTGGTGACCGTGTCATCATGGTGCAAGACAGCGGCAACGTGCCACTCTCGGCGCGAGGTGTGGTTGTTGGCATCAATAGCAACTCGCTCGAGGTGGTATTCGATGTGCCTTTCCTCAGCGGCACCACGCTTGGCGATCGATGCTCTCCTTACAAGGGTGCTACCGTTTCGTTTGTTAGTGTGCTCAACCTGACGCAGCCTCAATTTGTCTGCGCTGGCACTGCTGGTGAGAGCGACACGAGCGCCTCGGTGGGTAGCGCTCTCGAGAGGACGCTTGGACCGATCGGTGGCACCGGCACTGGGCAGGCCAATGGCAACGGCAAAGGTGCTCACGGCTACGGAGCTGGTAACAGCTCTTACCGGCCCCCAAATGCGTTCAGGCCCAGTGCCTCCGCAGATCATGGCCGAGGTGGCAGCACACAGATCCTGCAGCGACCTCGCCAGCCATACGCTCCTGTCTCGCAAGATATCGCCTTCTCCGGCGTCGCACGCGGTTTGCACAAACCTACGCTGGCGGCTGCCTCGGCGAATCAGGTTGAAGAAATCAACCCTATCATGGCCGCTCTTGGAATCCGACAGCCCATCAACAGCAATGCACCTGCTCGTGGAGCTGCACGTGGTGTCGCTCGACCCGCTCGACCCGCTCGCCCGCACTTTGTGAACCAAGCGCAGCAGCCTGTTGTCCCAGCTGGGGCTGCGACAAGTGCTCCGGCACATGCAGGTGGACGTGGTGGGCGAGGCGGCGGCACTAGTCGCGGGCGTGGTGCTCCAGTTTCGCGTGGCGCTCCAGTTTCGCGTGGCGCTCCAGCTTCGCGTGGCGCTCGTGGTGGCCGCGGAGGGGCTGCTGACCCGTAATTAGCTCATGCGTTTCAAACAGGCAATCCCCTGGACTTGTCTGCCGTCATGCAGGAGCTGTGGCAATCATGAATCCATGCTTTTCTTGGTCGCGCCACTTACGACTGACGTCAATCCCCAGCCTGTTCGCAGGCAAGGCCACTGGCGTCTGATTTGTGCTTATTTGAGGGTGTCGCGACACGTTGCAATCGCTATAGGGTTGGCATACATTGCGGTCTAAGTCGATGAGTGAAGCAAGCCGATGTGGTTCATCTCGTAGCCTGAAGCAAGCGAGTGTTTTTGGTTTGGCGGGATTGGTGAGTGGAGATGTCACGCCAGAAATGTCTGTGGGTGAAGTCGGGTGATGCGCAAGAGTGACGAGGCGTGAGTCGGGTGCTTGTGATGGGCGAGAAAGTCAAGGGTGGGCTTCTTATGAGAGAAGGTGTTTCTCGATCTGATGCTGGATGGGTTCAAGATGCAATGCTGGCTGAACATTCACGATGCACACAGGCAGGCCGAACATGAAGAAGCACGAATGCGGGCAACTCGTGGGAGACGCGTAAATTTGACGTTGGCGAGGTTCCTGTTCTAGGCGACCTTGGTTGGCGACATCTAGGATGACACCCATGTTGATGCTGCAGACCGCTGAGCAAGCCGTCGTCTGTAGACAAGAGCCGCGAGGGCCTTGTTTAGAATACTGACAACTCGCTACGCCAAGCAGTTGTGACCTACACAAGTGTTGGTCGAGATCCATGTGGTATCCCTGAATGCACGAGACTAGCAGATTGTGTCGAGGAGTAATAGTGGCGCCTCTGTGGTTTGAATTGATTCCAGCGTCAGATGCATAAGGTGCAGTGCTTGGTACCAGCTGGTGCGTGTGCATCGTCAGCACCGGTGTTGCGTGGCAACCCACCTCACGTTACTGGATTCACGACTAGCTCGGAAACGAGATGCAGACTCGGGCTCTGCAAGGCGATGGACGGTGCGCTTGCAAAGCACATCGTGCTGGATCAGTACGACCTGCTGCGCATTCGTTCCGACAGCCAGCATACCTGCCGGCGGCTCGTCTCACAGCGTCGCACTGCCAGTCGCGATATGCGCGCAAGACGGTATCTCGATCGCCGCCGTGCAATTCACCATTCACGATTCGCATCTGTCCGAGACCCACGTCCATCTCGAGCAGTAACCGAAAAACAAGCTGCAGCTCGTCCCGAAAGTTGGATCCTCACCAACGCACCCAAAGCAGCGTCGAAGCGATGACGTCCATCTTGAATGTTCAAGTGCGCTCAGGCCAAACAAGCGTTCCACGTTCTTGGATCTGGAAAGATTGTTGCTAAGACCATCATCGACACGGTCTTGGCTCGCGTTGCTTGCACGCTTGCCACTCACAATGTCAGCAGAGACGAATCATACGTGCCTAGATGAGTCGAGAAATCTGCCTGTGAAGGTGGACGTCGATCGGCTAACGTTGTGAGAAAATTCTTTCATTTCTGGTACAGAACAAGGGGGGGGGGGGGAATAAGAAAAACCGCTTGCAATGAGAACGGGTCGACAAGGGCGGGGCGGTCCGATAGGTTTGGGACGGAACTTTGCATGCGCGAAAGCGGAGTGCTTTGTCGTACGCACAGAAGCATGGACCGTAACAAAGAACAAAAAAGGCGAGGTTTGTAGTTTGGGATATCATAGAAGATCAAGTGGTGGGTAAAAGTTCGCTATAAAGAATTCGAGGCTTGTCGATTATCCCGCTCGAGATCGGTTCTCTTTCTCAGCTTGTTTGATCCTCTCCTCGAGCGTCTTGGACTTGTGCAGCTGCGAAGCGGTAAGGCGGTCGCGTTCGGCGTTGGCAGCGCGGTCAGAGTACCTCATGCCATCGGCAACCGAGCCCTGGTAGGAAGACGTGGTTCGGTGCAGCTCGGTGTTGTTCTTTCCCGGGTTGGTGTCGGTGCGCTTCATCTTCTTCCCATCGGAAGGACTGGACAAGCACGAACCCTGTCGAGAGAAAGGCACGCAATGCGATCGTGATGATTGATGGTCAAGTGCATGTGCAGCAGAGTTAAGTAGATCAGAGCAAAACAGGATCGTCAGTACGCCATCCAAGCTAGCATCAACGTGCTACGCGGCAGAAGATGAGCCGAAATTCTAGACGTCTGTCTACATTCAACTCGATCCGATCGCAGCTAAGTACACTTACCATCTTGGCGGAAAAGTGCGGCTGGCGCGTAAATGCGTGCTAGGTTGCGTTGGAGTTGTGAAAGGGGGTGTCAAGCTTGCCGAGACTAAGCCGGTGTTGTATAATACGTCTGAGCGTCGGAGTGGAGGTGAGACAATCACGAGATGATGGTAGTGAGAGTTCGAGATGTGTTGCACGACTGGGCTCTGCGATAAGTTTCACAGAGCCATGTGCAAGCTGGGCGGAGTTGTGAGCGCGGCAGAGTTGTAGATGCTCGCTCCTGGGCCACATGCGGTTGGTTCTACGAGGCTCTAGAGATAACTCGGAGCAAAACAACGCAACCACTCCACACTAACTCGCACACATTCCGCTCAGTCGCTCAGCCCTGTTTTTTTATGGCACGGCACGCTATGCACAATGACCAGAGAGTTTGTAATGCCTGCTCATCCGACTTAAAATCACGGAATCCTGCCAAATACAGACGCTTCAATTGTGGCAGTCACGAGTATTCACAATTGGAGCTGCATCGAAACAACAACTGACTTGAACCAGCACGCAGGGCTCTCTCTGTTCTCTCTGCACAGCGTGACACGGCAAGGCCAACGACGAACCCCAGATGCACGCACCGAGCGGCTGTTCTCTCGCCTCTGAGATTAGTTATTCGCGATTCAAGAATCGCCCGTCCGTTACCAATGCGTTGCCGCATCGTAGTAAGGCGCGCTTTCATCCGTGAAACCGTGGCACGGCTTGATTGATTCGCTTTCCATGCTTCCCGAACAAAGCTTCCAAGGACACATACACGTACGATCTTATGCGTCGCAAGCGGCTTCCATCATCGCACCGTAAGCAAGCTTGGAGAAATGCTGCAATCACCCACATGCAGCAATCGCCTCTTGTGAGCTAGTGGTGACGTTCCTGCACAGCCCGGTTCAGATGCCAAGCACCCAATTACGCAGAGGAGAGACGCGGCATTTCTCATCCGAAACGCACAAAGCAGTCACGAGCAAGGTAATTCAACACGAAACACTCACGCCTGAAAGAGTCGTGAGTCACAGTCACAGAGTCATGATTCACGATTCACGATTCACGATTCACGATTCACGATTCACGATTCACGATTCACGATTCACGATTCACGATTCACGATTCACGATTCACGATTCACGATTCACGATTCACGATTCACGATCCTGCTCAATCATGAAATCCTCGTGCCTCACGTCTCAGTCGTGAGTTGGTTGCTAGCAGAAACAAATGCTCTAACATTCTTGTCGCAATTTCACGTTCACGGTCGTGGGTTCAGGCACGATGGTTTCGTGCTTCCACTGTTCAGTGGCGAGTCGTGAGTTATGTGGGACGAGTTGCTAATGAGAGGGAGGAAAGTCGGAACTGGGATACAGCTTGCCGGGGTTGAGCAGGTTATGGGGATCTAAAGCCAATTTGATTGCCTTCATGACACGGATCGTGCTGGCGGGAAGCTCGCTCTCGAGGAATTCGATCTTGCCCATACCGACGCCGTGCTCGCCCGTGCAAGTTCCCTGAAGCTTCTGCGCACGCTCGCACAGTCGCCCGACGACTTGGGTAGTGATGCGCGTCTGTTCGGGATCTTGTGCGTTGAAGGGGATGAGAGCGTGGAAGTTCCCGTCTCCTGCATGGCCGACGATGGCAGTGCCCGTCAGGCCCGACTCTTGGAAGTCGCGCTGCGACTCTCTAACAAGCCGAGGCAAGGCCGAGATAGGCACGCACACGTCCGTGGTCCACACCTTGACTCCCGGTGCTTGGTTGGTAGCCGCCACTGCCCACAGAGCCGCTTTTCTGCCTTCCCAGATCTTACCAGCACGCTCCTTGTCCGTTTCAAATTCTACACTGCTCTTCTCGGCACCAAACTTGACCGCAGCTTGTGTGATGGCTTCCTTGGCTTCGGCCACAGCCGCCTCTCCTCCACTTAGCTTGAAGAAAAGCGAGTCCTTTTCGTCGTATGTACGACCGCATAGATTAGACTGGTTGATCGATTGGATCATTTTGTAATCTAGCAACTCGATGCACTGAACCGGAATACCGGAGAGTAGGATCTCGTTGACCGTCTTCGATGCTGCTTCGACGTTGGGAAAGCTCGCAACAGCCACGGCATCCGCGGGCATTTTGGGCGCCAGCCGTACGGTTGCTTCGGTTACAATACCGAGCGTTCCTTCAGCGCCAACGATGATCTTGCCAATGTCAAACCCTGCCGAGCTCTTGCGCGCACGTCCTCCACCACGCGTCGAGATGACCTCGCCGTTAGCAAGTACCACCTTCATGTCGAGAAAGTGCTCGCCTCGAGCAGTGCCGTACCGAACCGCGTTGGTGCCCGAGCAGCCAGTACCGATCATTCCACCGATCGTAGCACCCGGTCCGGGGTCAAGCGGGAAGAAAAGCTGGTTGCCGTTCTTGGCGCAGTACTGGTTGATTGTCTCCCATCCGATACCTGCCTGCACAACCATATCGCCGTCATCGGGATGGAAAGCGAGCACCTTGTCCATCCTGCTCATGTCGATCGAGATTCCTGCAAACGGGGCGATGTAGTGGCCCTCGAGACTTGTTCCACCGGAAAAGGGCACAATCGGCATGCAGTACTGGTTGGCGATGCGCACGACCGCCTGTACATCAGGTGTATCGCGCACGTACACCACGACGGACGGCTTGGTACCTTCCGAAGAGCTGCGGTGGCCATTCTCGTCGATCCCGCGTCGCTCCAGCTCATCCTCGTCGGTCGTAACATGGTCTTCCCACACTTCGCCTTGTGACGTAAAGTACGCTTTGAGCTCTTCGATCGCGGCTTCGAAATCTTGCTTGGTACCGTAGGAAAACGGCAGACGTGGCTCGCCGTACAAGTAATCACCACTGCGCACTGCCGCCGCGGGGCCATCCAGGCTGATCTTGCTGTCGCCGCTTTGGCCGCCTTGTCGAGAGATGTAGAACGCATTGGCACCCAGACCGATGGCGAGAAGACCAAGGGCAAGATTACGCGAGCTGAAGTCGCGCGAGGCCGAGGACGGATGTGTGGCAGCACCCTGTGTGCTGGAGCTGGCCTGTCGACGAGCCGAAGAGCTCAAGAAACCACGGCTGGATGCAGCGGCACTAGCCAATTGGCCACGAGCCACCTTAAGAGCTCGTGACGAGACACCATTTGCTCGTATCATAGTTGAGAGGCTGTCCAGGCGGCGTAGGGTGAGCAGGTCGACAGGCAGGATGAAGAGCAAGCTTTCCCTAGAAAAAACCGCCCGATTTGTGATTTGCCGCGACCTCCAGGTAAAGCCTCAGCTGTCGACTTTTTGCTGGCATGGTTTGTTCAATGCACCTTGTGTTCTCGAATGCCTGAGGCTGCAGGCACGGGATAGGAATTGCCGGTGTTAGCTCCCAGTCCGAACCGAGACGTCACCGATACCTAGGGATCTGTGGTGCGTTGGCCTTTCCCCGCACACTTCGACTCACGACTCGTCGGCGACTAATTGCCCGTTCATTGAACCCTCACTCACGACACCTGAGTTGCCAACGCTTCGTGCTTCTAGCGTGTTGCGTGTTGGCTCTTCACAACTGGAGAAAGAGACGCTCTAACACACGAAGAAGAAAAACCCGAAAGCATGCACGATGCGTGATGAACACGAAAGCATGAAGAGAAATCCAGAGCCTCGGACTCATTCTCCGATCCGCCAAGCACGAATGCTTACAACATGTCGAGCTTCGCCTATCCGTGTCCGCAACCTCAGTTCATTGAGATGAGGAGGGAACAAATGGCAGAAGGAACAAGCTGATTCTCAGAAAGTGTTGTCTCTCGAAGGCAGGAACACAGTAAAAGCTGATCAGGTCACGACCAGTATGAGTTTTGCGTGGTATTTCAAATGAAGCTGTGACGTCGTAGGAGGCCCAATGGTACACCGTATGCTGATCGTTGGATGGACAATGATTTACTTGGCGCCAGAAGCGGCTTTCTTGGCCTTCTCCTTGGCAGCCTCCTTCTGCGCCTTTTCGTAGACCCAGTCATTGAGGCCACGTCGGCAACGTGCGATTTCGTAGACGTAGAATTGAAGCCGCGTGACTGTTGTGGGTGCAACCAAGGCGCAGCGCAACAGAGAAAGGACAGGGGTTTCAAAGATGCATAGGACGAAGAGGTGCAAACGGGGATGCGGCGTCAAAGAAAAGGGAACAGTCAAGAGCGTTCGAGGGTCAGAAAAGCTTTCTGACTGCCATCAGATGCGCATGAGCAAAGCTATACATACCAAAGGTAGTGTTAAATTGGGTGTACTCGTCCGAAGCGTCAGTACGGATCAAAGTACCAAAGTTGAAGTCGGCGACCTTGTTCTCGTACTTGTTGATGAAGAGCCTCCACTTCTCCTTACCAGCAGGGCTCTTCATGGCCTCCTCGTCGATCTTGAGCACCGACTTAGGGTCACCCGACTCTGCGAACTCTGGGAAAGTAGCCTGGAAGTCCTCGTACATCTCGTCGTCCAGCTTGGTCAAGCGAAGGGTGGAAGGCTTGATCTTCTCCAAGAGGTTCCAGTAGGTTTGGGCATGCTCGACACATCGAACGGCCATCTGCTTTTCGATCTCTGGCAGATTCTGCGCCTTGTTGGCGTCAAATGTTCCGGTCGACATAGTGCTCGAATGATGTGTGTATGGTATCGGAACGCGAGATAAGGTGATGAGATGGAAAGAGGTCAACCTGCTGCTAGATCCAGTGAGCGAAAGTCCAAATTAGAGCTTAGATGGAGGTGCGTGCGTTGACCTGTCAATACTAGCAAAACTGCCAACTCAGTGCAGTGTTGCCATTCTCGGACGGGACTCAGGGTCGACTGCCGATTTGCCACGTCGTCAAGACTCGCGACTTCCAAGAGGTTTTTTTTTTCGACCAAGCACGCAGACACGAGCAAGAAGCGTGAAGCACGAAGAAATCGTCAAATTGTTAAGATGTGCACAAATGACAGACAGTTCAGCTGGCTGTGCACTACAGTCACACGTGACAGAGCTGAGTGTGGACGGTGTTTCCACGTAACACGTCAGCGCCTGTTCGAGTTCATTTTCCGAAATCGTGAATCACGAATGAAACGAATGCATTTTCGTACAGCTTCCTGCAGCCCAGACCTGTGATCAAACAGCAAGCCGAGCTTTTCTTATACATGTCGAGAATATACAAGGCGAAGTAGAATGTCCAGAGAGAATCCGATACTATATTCAGGTTGAGAGTTTCGTTCGTTCTTGGAGCCTGCTGGCAGCACCTCGAGGTGGCTGGACATCAAGCCCCGTGTATGCGCAGTTCAGTTGTAAACCGACTTGAACTTGCTGATGGGAGGACGCGGCAGCAGACCGCCGTGAGACTTGACGCCGTTGATGCGGTGGTAGGCGTTCAAGTTCTTGTGCAGGGTAAACTGGAAGACGGAGCTACCACCTTCACGGGCAATGATGACACTGGACCAGAGGAAGAAGGACCAGATGCGGTACATCTTGTCACCGTACTTGGCCACCACCTTGTCCTTGTTAGCCTCCCAGTTCTGAGCCCATCGCAGAATGGTAGCCGAGTAGTGAACGCCGGCAACGTCGACCGAGCGAATTTCGAAACCCGCCTTTTCGAGGTGCGAAACAACCCATCCAAGCGAACACGAGGCATCGGCACCGGGGAACACGTACTTGTTCATGAAAAGACCCCACTGCAGATCATGGAACTGCCAAGTGGGGCGAAGACCAGCGACCTGGAAAACAAAGACTCCATCATCGTCAAGAAGGTTGTAGACATCCGAGAGGAATTTGTCGTAGTGACGAATCCCGACGTGCTCGGCCATCTCGAGCGAGATGATTTTGGTATAGTGTCCAGGCTGCACGGGAATGTCGCGGTAATCGAGGTTCAAGATGCGTGCCTGACTAGGGTCGATACCGTTCTTCTTGAGACGGTCGTTTCCGAAGCGAGTCTGGGTCTTTGCGAGCGTAACACCGGTGACATCACATCCGTAGTTGACGGCGGCAAAGGTAGCAAAGGTACCCCAACCACATCCAATGTCGAGGACGCGGTCCTCCTTTTGCAAATCGAGCTTGGAGCAGACGAGGTTGAGCTTGTTGTCTTGCAGTTCCTCGAGTGTCTCGGCCTTGTTGGGGTCCGAGATGATGCCGGAAGTGTAAATCATCTGCGGGCCGAGGAACCAGGAATAGAAGTCATCACCGCGGTCGTAGTTGTCCTGGATCTGAGTCTCGTCCTGCTTGGCAGTATGCATGAGCACATCCGGGATCAAGTTGAACAGAACATACTCGAACAAAGGCCAGGTGAATTGCATCGAGCACCAGTCCCATCGGTACTCGAGCAACTCGTTCAGCGGCATCTTGGGCTCAATCTTGGCAGCAAAGTAGGCGTCATGGAATGTCTGGTAAGGGATCTTCTTGTCGCCGTTGTATTTTTTGCGAAGCTCAGGGTCCTTGATATCCATGTAGAATTCCAGCGGCTTGCCAGGGAGCGTAACCTTTTCGTTCTTGCGAGGACCGTAGGTCGACATGACGGTCCAGTATCCGATAGCGACGGGGCCGCCAAACAGGGCGCAGAGAAGGATGTAGCTGAACCAACCGAACCACTTGGGGTTGACGAAAGGAATGAGTCGGAGCACAATGGCGGGGGCGATCAAGATGAGCGCGGCAAGGTGGAAGTTGTTGAACGAGCCGTTGCCCTCGGCAGGAAGAGGAGCGTTGGCGATGGAGGGGTAGTTGGTCAGCTTGACCTTGCCTCCCGGAGCATATCTGACGATAGCATTGCCGTTGGCAGCGGGGATGCCGTTGGAGAAGCCGTTGGAAGTGCCGTCGGAAGTGCCGTTGAGTTTGCCGAGTTTGAGACTGGAGCCGTTGGTGGTGGGTGCGGCGGCAGGTGTAACACTCGCAGCGGTAGAACCATTGGACTCAGACTGTCCGACAGGAACAGCGAGAGCGGCAGCGGGCGCCGAATCGACGATCCTGGTTTCAGGCTGAGGAGGAGACATCG